>NC_138769.1:718586572-718616572 GCF_965119305.1 Pelophylax lessonae | reverse complement strand
CAACCCCAGCACTCCCCAACTCCTCCCACATCCCCAGCACTCCCCAACTCCTCCCACAACCCCAGCACTCCCCCAACTCCTCCCACATCCCCAGCGCGCCCCAACTCCTCCCACAACCCCAGCACTCCCCAACTCCTCCCACATCCCCAGCACTCCCCAACTCCTCCCACAACCCCAGCAGGCCCCAACTCCTCCCACAGCCCCAGCACTCCCCAACTCCTCCCACATCCCCAGCACTCCCCCAACTCCTAACACAACCCCAGCACTCCCCCAACTCCTAACACAACCCCAGCACTCCCCCAACTCCTCCCACAACCCCAGCACTCCCCAACTCCTCCCACAACCCCAGCACTCCCCAAACTCCTCCCACAACCCCAGCGCTCCCCAACTCCTCCCACAACCCCAGCGCTTCCCAACTCCTCCCACAACCCCAGCGCTGGAAATAAAAATAAAAAAACCTCCTTCCTATACATAGAAATAATAATAAAAGATTTCCCATCATGGGGGTGATAATTATTGGCAGCACTGGGGTTCTGGGATCAGTTACTGGGAAAAGCCATCCTGTAATGGTGTGTGTGGTGGGTGTGGCTGGAGATTAATTATTTCCCTTTAGATTGCAGTGATTGAAGAATATTCCCACATATACCTACCTGTCCTACCAATCACTGCACTGACTACACTATGACATCATCACTTCTTTACTCCACATCTCAGGAAGGGACCAATCAAAACACACCATTTGTTTTATATCCATATATGGGCGTGCTATATTTAGCTTCAAACACACAACTCTCTGTCTATAGCATTGGAAAAATAAATCATGTGACCAAATGGAGAGGACCTGATGGAGAACTAGTATCTGTTTACCCCATTAGGCTCCGCCCACTCCTTCAAATGTGCGTTTCGGTGCATTTTACCGCGTTCCGGTACCGGTCAGTGCAGGAAATATGCCGCAGGTTTGGCTTTTCTCTCTGGAACTGATTGCACCGGTGTGATCTCCACCACTGAAATCCATAGAACCTTCTATCCATCCCTCCAACCCCCATACATGATTGTACAATCTCCTACAGATCTGACATCAACTGTACTAGAAGAATCGCACAGATTTCATACAGATCACTCACATTCATTCTGATTGTATGGAGATTGTAGGGATCAGATTGTACGGAGACTGTAGGGATCAGATTGCACAGAGACTGTAGGGATCAGATTGTACAGAGACTGTAGGGATCAGATTGTACAGAGACTGTAGGGATCAGATTGTACGGAGATTGTAGGGATACACACACACACACACATTATATATATATAGTGCAGAAATCCCTCTCTTAGATTTTCTATATATGGCCGGCGGGATGGCCTGATTGCTCAGAACTTTTAACCTGGCGTGTTGCACCTCACCAACATTTTTGCAATAAAGAAAAAAAAAAAAAAAAAAAAATTATATATATATATATATATATATATATATATATATACATATACACACACACACTATTATTTTTTTTTTGCGTTTTAGCAGATATTTTGCAATAGAGCGCCATTAGAGTAGCCAATCCAATGTGTGGTAATGTCTGCTTATAGCAAAATTGTATATTTCATATATCTGCTAAAAAAAAAAAAAAAAGATCTGTCCCCTATTTTTTTTTATATATTGTTATAAATATCTCTATCATGTTCTATTATTTGTCAATCATCCGATTTCCCATCAGATTTGATTGATAGAAACCTATAATATAATAATTAGTAGAGAGCTCATCAATACACACCTTCTCTCTCCAACCTCCAGACACTTCTGAGCCCAGCTCTGCTGTCAGCTCACTTATATACCTTCCTGTGTCAGGTGACAGTTGGATAGCCCCGCCCCTTATTTTTCCCCGCCGCTTACCTGTCCCCGCCCACTGGTGGGAGGGGCATATAAATCTTTCCCCGCCCCGTCTAGCCACTTGCTGACCAGGCTTTTCCTGACACTTTTCTTTACATGTATTATGCCCTGTACACATGTGTAGATTATCTGAAGACTTTTGTCTTCAGATTTACCTTTTCTATGTAGTGCAAGGGCCTGCCGGATTGCCTACAAATTGAAAGTGTTTAGGTTTGACCTCATATTATATGGTTTTGGTAAGTCTTCAGATAATCTGCACGTGTGTACGGGGCATTAATCAGTATTTTTTTGCTATACAATGACTTCCATCCCCCACACATTATACATTGTTTTTTAGCAGAGATCCTAGGGAATAAAATGGCGATCGGTGCAATTTTTTTATGTCACGCGGTATTTGCGCAGCGGTTTTGCAAATGCAATTATTTTGGAGAAAAGTCCACTTTAAAAAAAAAAAATCACAATAGCTCTCCTAATTTTTTTGTATAATATGAAAGATGGTGATAAGCCGAGTAAATAGATCCCTAAAATGTCACGCTTTAAAATTGCGCACATTTGTGGAATGGCGACAAACTGCAGTATTTAATAATCTTTTTTTTTTTTTTTTTTTTTTAAAGCCCGTAGCGTGTGCAACACACTCAAAAGACTCCACCCGGTGCATAAAAAAGTGCACACGCACAAGGTGAGAACACAAAAAAGCACAGGGTGTGCGAAATCGAATGGTCTTCCCTCCGAAGAGGTAGGACCCGAAACCTCAATCCCCCGGGGCGCAAGACTCCTGACAGGGACATAAGGTACTCATGGTCTGTCTGGCCGAAACCAGACCGACCCCGTTCTTCAGGGGGACTGCCGAAACAGCCCCCACCGAGTACTAAGTAGGGCTCCCCCGAAGGGAGACCCCATGGGAGAGGGCGAACTAAGCCAGAAGGCCATATCCACCCCCTCCCAAGACTTAAGGCTGGGCCCGAAGACCCACACACTCTCGTCGTGCAAATAAAGAAAAAAAGGTGAAAGTGCAGGTGACGGACTCCAAATAAAAAGACAGACAAACAAAAAGGTGGGGAAGGGGAGTGGGGAAAGTGCTTTGGTGCCATGTGAAGAACCAAGGCAGGCCTTCCAGCCGGAATAAAAAATTCCTCTGGTGCAAGCCAAAAGGCCTGTCCCAAGAGGCAGGTGTGAAAAAGGTGTGCATAGTGCAGTGACCAAGGTGCCAAAAGAACTCACAGCGAGCTGCCCCTCACCAGTGAGAAATTAAGGCACTCCTGGGCTGCCACCCCAGGGGCACTTACACTACGGGCTTTTTCAATCTCAGCCCCCGGCCAGACCAAATGTAGCCTATCCCCACCAGCAGACATCAGAACCTGGACAGCTTGGGGAGAGCTTACCTACCACTGGGGACAGGCCCTCTACAAGCCAGATCAACCCAGGAGAGAAAGCCCCCCCCTCGCCATCCTGTTCCTCAGCCCATTACATCCAGGAGCAGTTCCACCGGCCCCCCCGAACCGGCTTTCCGCCCCCTTCAAACTGGTTAGGACAGTTCAACCCATTCGAATCAGAAGGCGGCGGGCCCCACATGCTTTCCCAGATGACCTACTCCCCATACCTCAATGTTTAGAGCACTCCGGGTTTCGGTCATACTGGTACTAGCTAAGGCCCATACCAACTGATAAGAACAGATACTACACTTGATCTTAGCCAAAAGGCCGAGAAGATTAAAAATAATCACAATAGCTCTCCTAATTTTTTTGTATAATGTGAAAGATAAGCCGAGTAAATAGATCCCTAAAATGTCACGCTATGGCGACAAACTGCAGTATTTAATAATCTCCATAGGTGGCGCTTTACAAATTCTTCCAGGTTACCAGTTTAGAGTTACAGAGGAGATCCAGCGCTGGAATTATTTCTTTTGCTCGAACGATCGCGGCGATACCTCACATGTGTGGTTTGAACGCCGTTTACATATGTGGGTGGGGCTTACGTATGCGTTCCCTCACGGGGGGGGGATGGGGAATGTTGCATTCTTTTATTTTCTAATTTATTTTACTTTTTATTCTTACACAGCAGGTAATGGCGGGCTTTGTGGACAGCCGGGAATAACTGCGGGTGCCAGCGATCGGTCATTATAGTGAATGGGATCGGCGGCTGCAGATTTTTCGGTGAGTGAGACCAGAACCCCCGGGCTGTAAATAAATATTCCAACCTTATAAAGCAGTATGGATACAATGTGTGCAATGACTAGAAAGACTTTTCCCACTAACTCCTCCCACATCCCCAGCGCTCCCCAACTTCTCCCACAACCCCAGCGCTCCCCAACTCCTCCCACCATCCCAGCACTCCCCAACTCCTCTCACAGCCCCAGCACTCCCCAACTCCTCCCACAACCCCAGCACTCCCCAACTCCTCCCACAACCCCAGCACTCCCCAACTCCTCCCACATCCCCAGCACTACCCAACTCCTCCTACAACCCCAGCACTCCCCAACTCCTCCCACATCCCCAGCACTCCCCAACTCCTCCCACAACCCCAGCACTCCCCAACTCCTCCCACAACCCCAGCGGTCCGCAACTCCTCCCACATCCCTAGCACTACCCAACTCCTCCCACAACCCCAGCGCTCCCCAACTCCTCCCACATCCCCAGCGCTCCCCAACTCCTCCCACAACCCCAGCGCTCCCCAACTCCTCCCACAACCCCAGCACTCTCCAACTCCTCCCACAACCCCAGCACTGGAAATAAAAAACCTCCTTCCTATACATAGAAATATTAATAATAACTAAAAAAAAAAGTTCGTCGAGACAAACTTTAAGTTGGCTTGAGAAAGCTTGACCAGAAAGTTTGAAAAGTTTAGATCGATCGATCGATAGAAAAGGTTTGAAGATCGATCGATAGAAAGAAAAGGTTTGAAGATCGATCGATAGATAGAAAAGGTTTGAAGATCGATCGATCGATAGAAAAGGTTTGAAGATCGATCGTTCGATAGAAAAGGTCGGAAGATCGATTGATCGATCGAAAAGGTTTGAAGATCGATCAGTAGATAGATAGATAGATTAGATGAGTTTGAATGAGTTTACATTGATTAGCATCAAAGCTTGATTGAGTCTAATGGGATTTGGAGCTTGGGTCATCTGAACATCCTGTCAATGAAAGTCTATGGGCATTTTTTGGGTTTTTAATTTTAATTTTTAGGAAAACCGTAACTCAAACCAGTCTGAAAAGATATAGCACACCGAGTCAGAACAGTATGAAGGTCTGTGCCGAGTTTGGAGTATGTAGCTTGAACGGTCTAGGAGGAGTTAGTGTCCAAAAATTTTGTGGCCATAAAAATAAGAAGAATAATAACTAGAAAAAAAAGTTCGTAGAGACAAACTTTAAGTTGGCTTGAGAAAGCCTGACCAGAAAGTTTGAAAAGTTTAGATCGATCGATCGATAGATAGAAAAGGTTTGAAGATCGATAGATAGATAGAAAAGGTTTGAAGATAGATAGATAGATAGATAGATAGATAGATAGATAGATAGATAGATAGATAGATAGATAGATAGATAGATAGATAGATAGATAGATAGATAGATAGATAGATAGAAAAGGTTTGACATTTTTTTTACCGCCCCCCACCCGCGGTCTGTCTGTCTGCCTGTCTGTCTGGCTGCCTTGCGACAACAATAGAAGTCATCGAATTTGTTTTTGTTTTTTTAAAGACAAGCTAAATAGAAAAAAACAAAAAAAAAAAAAAATTTACCGCCCCCTCACCCGCGGTCTGTCTGTCTGCCTGTCTGTCTGCCTTGCGACAGCAATAGAAGTCATCGGATTTGTTTTTGTTTTTTTAAAGACAAGCTAAATAGAAAAAAAAAAAAAAAAAAAAAAAAAATTTACCGCCCCCCACCCGCGGTCTGTCTGTCTGTCTGGCTGCCTTGCGACAGCAATATAAGTCATCGGATTTGTTTTTGTTTTTTTAAATACAAGCTAAATAGAAAAAAAAAAAAAAAAATTTTACCGCCCCCCACCCGCGGTCTGTCTGTCTGTCTGTCTGTCTGCCTTGCGACAGCAATAGAAGTCATCGGATTTGTTTTTGTTTTTTAAAGACAAGCTAAATAGAAAAAACAAAAAAAACAAAAAAATTTTTACCGCCCCCCACCCGCGGTCTGTCTGTCTGTCTGTCTGTCTGGCTGCCTTGCGACAGCAATAGAAGTCATCGGATTTGTTTTTGTTTTTTTAAAGACAAGCTAAATAGAAAAAAAAAAAAAAAATTTTACCGCCCCCCACCCGCGGTCTGTCTGTCTGTCTGGCTGCCTTGCGACAGCAATATAAGTCATCGGATTTGTTTTTGTTTTTTTAAATACAAGCTAAATAGAAAAAAAAAAAAAATTTTACCGCCCCCCACCCGCGGTCTGTCTGTCTGTCTGTCTGTCTGCCTTGCGACAGCAATAGAAGTCATCGGATTTGTTTTTGTTTTTTAAAGACAAGCTAAATAGAAAAAACAAAAAAAAAAAAAATTTTTACCGCCCCCCACCCGCGGTCTGTCTGTCTGTCTGTCTGTCTGTCTGGCTGCCTTGCGACAGCAATAGAAGTCATCGGATTTGTTTTTGTTTTTTTAAATACAAGCTAAATAGAAAAAAAAAAAAAAAAATTTACCGCCCCCCACCTGCGGTCTGTCTGTCTGCCGGTCTGTCTGCCTTGCGACAGCAATATAAATCATCGGATTTGTTTTTGTTTTTTTAAAGACAAGCTAAATAGAAAAAAAAAAAAAAAAAAAAATTTTACCGCCCCCCACCCGCGGTCTGTCTGTCTGTCTGTCTGTCTGTCTGCCTTGCGACAGCAATAGAAGTCATGGGATTTGTTTTTCTTTTTTTAAAGACAAGCATGATTATCAAAGTTACTAGCATGTTGATTGAGTCTAATGGGATTTGGAGCTTGGGTCATCTGAACATCCTGTCAATGAAAGTCTATGGGCATTTTTTGGGTTTTTAATTTGAATTTTTAGGAAAACCGTAACTCAAACCATTCTGAAAAGATATAGCACACCGAGTCAGAACAGTATGAAGGTCTGTGCTGAGTTTGGAGTATGTAGCTTGAACGGTCTAGGAGGAGTTAGTGTCCAAAAATTTTCCGCTCAGAAAAATAAGAATAACTAGAAAAAAAAGTTCGTCGAGACAAACTTTAAGTTGGCTTGAGAAAGCCTGACCAGAAAGTTTGAAAAGTTTTTTTTTGTTTCAATTTTTTTTTCCATATTTTTTTTTTTTTCAATTTTTTTTTCAAATTTTTTTTTTTCAATTTTTTTTTTTAATTTTTTTTTCAATTTTTTTCAATTTTTTTTTTCAAATTTTTTTTCAATTTTTTTTTTAATTTTTTTTTTTATTTTTTTTAAATTTTTTTTTCCATTTTTTTTTCCATTTTTTTTTTCAATTTTTTTTTTTTAGGGTAAGGAGTTCCAGAGGATGGAAGAGGCTCTGGACAGCTTGGGGTGGGGAGTTCCAGAGGATGGGAGAGGCTCTGGACAGATTGGGGTGGGGAGTTCCGGAGGACGGGAGAGGCTGTGCACAGTTTGGGGTAAGGGGTTTCAGAGGATGGAAGAGGCTGTGCACAGTTTGGGGTGGGGAGTTCCTGAGGATGGGAGAGTCTGTGCACAGTTTGGGGTAAGGGGTTTCAGAGGGTGGGAGAGGATCTGGACAGATTGGGGTAAGGAGTTCCAGAGGATGTGAGAGGCTCTGGAGAGTTTGTGGTGGGAAGTTCCAGAGGATGGAAAAGCCTCTGCACAGATTGGGGTGGGGAGTTCCACGGGATGGGAGAGGCTCTGCACAGTTTGGGGTAAGGAGTTCCAGAGAATGGGAGAGGCTCTGCACAGTTTGGGGTGGGGAGTTCCAGAGGAGGGAAGAGGCTCTGGACAGTTAGGGGTAAGGAGTTCCAGAGGATGGCAGAGGCTCTGGACAGTTAGGGGTTAGGAGTTCCAGAGGATGGAAGAGGCTCTGGACAGCTTGGGGTGGGGAGTTCCAGAGGATGGGAGAGGCTCCGGACAGATTCAGTTGGGGAGTTCCAGAGGATGGGAGAGGCTGTGCACAGTTTGGGGTAAGGGGTTTCAGAGGATGGGAGAGGATCTGGACAGATTGGGGTAAGGAGTTCCAGAGGATGTGAGAGGCTCTGGAGAGTTTGTGGTGGGAAGTTCCAGAGGATGGAAAAGCCTCTGCACAGATTGGGGTGGGGAGTTCCAGAGGATGGGAGAAGATCTGCACAGTTTGAGGTAAGGAGTTCCAGAGGATTTGAGAGGCTATGGACAGATTGGGGTGAGGAGTTCCAGAGGATGGGAGAGGCTCTGCACAGATTGGGGTAAGGAGTTCCATAGGATAGGAGAGGTTCTAGACAGTTTGGGGTTGGCAATTCCAGGGGATGGGAGAGGCTAGCATAATTAGCAAGTGACTAGCCATATCGCTAGCATGATTATCAAAGTAACTAGCATGTTGATTGAGTCTAATGGGATTTGGAGCTTGGGTCATCTGAACATCCTGTCAATGAAAGTCTATGGGCATTTTTTGGGTTTTTAATTTTAATTTTTAGGAAAACCGTAACTCAAACCAGTCTGAAAAGATATAGCACACCGAGTCAGAACAGTATGAAGGTCTGTGCCGAGTTTGGAGTATGTAGCTTGAACGGTCTAGGAGGAGATAGTGTCCAAAAATTTTCTAGCCATAAAAATAAAAGAGAAGAAGAATAATAAGTTTAAATACAATATCAGTAAGTTGGCTGTTCCAAGCCAACTTAATAATAAGTTTAAATACAATATTAGAAAGTTGGCTTTTGCAAGCCAACTTAATAAAAGATTTCCCATCATGGGGGTGATAATTATTGGCAGCACTGGGGTTCTGGGATCAGTTACTTGGAAAAGCCATCTTGTAATGGTGTGTGTGGTGGGTGTGGCTGGAGATGAATTATTTCCCATCAGATTGCAGTGATTGAAGAACCTACCTGTCCTACCAATCACTGCACTGACTACACTATGACATCATCACTTCTTTACTCCACATCTCAGGAAGGGACCAATCAAAATACACTATTTTTATTATTTACATCCATATATGTAAATAAATATCCACATATAATAATAATAATAATAATAATAATAATAATAATATATGGGCGTGCTATATTTAGATTCAAACACGCAACTCTCTGTCTATAGCATTGGAAAAATAAATCATGTGACCAAATGGAGAGGACCTGATGGAGAACTA
Organism: Pelophylax lessonae; assembly: GCF_965119305.1. Lineage (NCBI taxonomy): Eukaryota > Metazoa > Chordata > Amphibia > Anura > Ranidae > Pelophylax > Pelophylax lessonae. The sequence continues at coordinate 718,607,470 of NC_138769.1, read as the reverse complement.
GTATCTGTTTACCCCATTAGGCTCCGCCCACTCTTTCCAATGTGCATTTTGGTGCGTTTTACCGCGTTCCGGTACCGGTCAATGCAGGAAATATGCCGCAGGTTTGGCTTTTCTCTCTGGAACTGACTGCACCGGTGTGATCTCCACCACTGAAATCCATAGAACCTTCTATCCATCCCTCCAACCCCCATACATGATTGTACAATCTCCTACAGATCTGACATCAACTGTACTAGAAGAATCGCACAGATTTCATACGGATCACTCACATTCATTCTGATTGTATGGAGACTGTAGAGATCGGATTGTACAGAGATTGTAGGGATCGGATTGTGCGGAGATTGTAGGGATCGGATTGTACAGAGATTGTAGGGATTGGATTGTACAGAGATTTATAGGGATCGGATTGTTCGGAGTTCATAGGGATCAGATTGTACAGAGATTGTAGGGATCGGATTGTACGGAGATTGTAGGAATCGGATTGTACGGAGATTGTAGGGATCTGATTTTACAGAAATTGTAAGGATCTGATTGTACACTAGATTGTAGGGATCTGATTGTACGGAGACTGTAGGGATCTGATTGTATGGAGATTGTAGGGATCTGATTGTATGGAGATTGTAGGTATCTGATTGTACGGAGATTATAGGGATCGGATTGTACGGAGATTGTAGGGATCGGATTGTATGGAGATTGTAGGGATCGGATTGTACAGAGATTATAGGGATCGGAATGTATGGAGATTGTAGGGATCGGATTGTACGGAGATTGTAGGGATCGGATTGTATGGAAATTGTAGGGATCGGATTGTATGGAGATTGTAGGGATCGGATTGTACAGAGATTGTAGGGATCTGATTGTACAGAGATTGTAGGGATCTGAGTGTACAGAGATTGTAAGGCTCGGATTGTTGGAGATTGTAGGGATCGGATTGTACAGAGATTATAGGGATCGGAATGTATGGAGATTGTAGGAATCAGATTGTACGGAGATTGTAGGAATCGGGTTGTATGGAAATTGTAGGGATCAGATTGTATGGAGATTGTCGGGATCGGATTGTACGGAGATTGTAGGGATCTGATTGTACAGAGATTGTAGGGATCTGAGTGTACAGAGATTGTAAGGATCAGATTGTATGGAGATTGTAGGGATCTGATTTGTACAGAGATTGTAGGGATCGGATTGTACGGAGATTGTAGGGATCAGATTGTATGGAGATTGTAGGTAATGGATTGTACGGAGATTGTAGGGATCTGATTTTATAGAAATTGTAAGGATCTGATTGTACACTAGATTGTAGGGATCTGATTGTATGCAGACTGTAGGGATCTGATTGTACAGAGATTGAAGGAATCTGATTGTACGGAGATTGTAGGGATCGGATTGTACGGAGATTGTAGGGATCGGATTGTATGAAGATTGTAGGGATCAGATTGTAAAGAGATTCTAGGGATCAGATTGTATGGAGATTGTAGGGATTGGATTGCATGGAGATTGTAGGGATCGGATTGTACTAAGATTGTATGCTGTATGGGACCCGGTGAGGACAATTCTCCTCGAGTGAAATCCACACTCACTGATAGAATTTAGTTGGAGAAAAAATGATCTCCTCATGGCGGCATTCACTGACAGACGGGGATCTGACGCCGATAGAAGAGCTGACAATCCTCCCAACAACAGAATAAAATCTCAGCAGAACAGGAATACAGGGGAAATCTTCTGATGGGGACACTACTTCTGGGATTCCATCATTTCAGAGGGATTTCCTCTCACTTCCTGTTGTGTCTATGGGACAGGAAGTGAAGGGAAATCTCCTCAATGGGGACACAGATGACAGGGGTGATAACCCTGGATGAGGTTCTCCTCCATCATTTCTTTATGTTCCCCTTTACAGAAGCTGGGATAATGAGAGGGAGATTCTGGCTGCAGCTGTCATCCTGTAATATCCGCTCACCGATGTGACCAATCAGCCAATCACAGTCATGGGGAGGAGCTATAAACTCTGGTGCTGTGTAAGGCCAGCTTCCAGCAGGGGGCTGGCACAAGGTGAGTCCATGGCAGCAATAGGGTGAAAGTGACCTTAAGGGCGGGGTCTATGTGGGGCGTTTTCCATACTCTTATGGTAAATAGTGACCCCACAGATCGCTCTTCAGGTGCAGAGCTGCCGACATTGCCTCAGCGTTTACCAGGGGCTTCCTCTACAACATACAGTCTACTGTAATATGTCTGCAGTCTCTGACCTTCTCCTGTATCATGTCTGCAGTCTCTGACCGTCTCCTGTATTGTGTCTGCAGTCTCTGACCGTCTCCTGTATCATGTCTGCAGTCTCTGACCGTCTCCTGTGTTATGTCTGCAGTCTCTGACCGTCTCCTGTATTGTGTCTGCAGTCTCTGACCGTCTCCTGTGTTATGTCTGCAGTCTCTGACCGTCTCCTGTATCATGTCTGCAGTCTCTGACCATCTCCTGTATTGTGTCTGCAGTCTCTGACCGTCTCCTGTGTTATGTCTGCAGTCTCTGACTGTCTCCTGTATTGTGTCTGCAGTCTCTGACCATCTCCTGTATTGTGTCTGCAGTCTCTGACCGTCTCCTGTGTTATGTCTGCAGTCTCTGACCATCTCCTGTATTGTGTCTGCAGTCTCTGACCGTCTCCTGTGTTATGTCTGCAGTCTCTGACTGTCTCCTGTATTGTGTCTGCAGTCTCTGACCATCTCCTGTATTGTGTCTGCAGTCTCTGACCGTCTCCTGTGTTATGTCTGCAGTCTCTGACCGTCTCCTGTATTGTGTCTGCAGTCTCTAACCATCTCCTGTGTTATGTCTGCAGTCTCTGACCATCTCCTGTAGTGTGTCTGCAGTCTCTGACCATCTCCTGTATTGTGTCTGCAGTCTCTGACCATCTCCTGTATTGTGTCTGCAGTCTCTGACCATCTCCTGTAGTATGTCTGCAGTCTCTGACCATCTCCTGTATTGTGTCTGCAGTCTCTGACCGTCTCCTGTGTTATGTCTGCAGTCTCTGACTGTCTCCTGTATTGTGTCTGCAGTCTCTGACCGTCTCCTGTATTGTGTCTGCAGTTTCTGACCGTCTCCTGTATTGTGTCTGCAGTCTCTGACCATCTCCTGTATTGTGTCTGCAGTCTCTGACCGTCTCCTATATTGTGTCTGCAGTCTCTGACCGTCTCCTGTGTTATGTCCGCAGTCTCTGACTATCTCCTAAAGCAGGGCTTCCCAAACTTTTTTGGGCTGAGACCCACTTCTGAATACAGTTATTTTTCAGGACCCACTTGCAGCCATTTTCACGTCATAGAGCTCCTTTACACATCACAGTGTAATACTGGTGCGGTATGACTTAACTGGTTCCCGACCGTCTGACACAGTTTTTATTTGGAAATTACTTTACTATTGCTTTAGGCCTGGTTCACATGTATGTGGGTTGGCGGATCACATGTATGCGGGTTGGCGGATCACATGTATGCGGGTTGGCGGATCACATGTATGTGGGTTGGCGGATCACATGTATGTGGGTTGGCGGATCACATGTATGTGGGTTGGCGGATCACATGTATGCGGGTTGACGGATCACATGTATGCGGGTTGGCGGATCACATGTATGCGGGTTGGCGACCCACATTTGCACAGGCATAGCAGCCCATTGAATAGAATGGGCTTCTATGCCTGCGTTTTCCGCTGAAAAAAGGTGCATGCAGAATGTAAAAAAAATGCAGCGGTCATGAAATCCATCCTGCTTCTGCACCATGCGACTTACCTGCAGTTCCTGCACTGGCAAGATTTCTGCGTTTTTATATATGTGGGCCCAGCATTTAAAAAGAGTTTGCTTGTGCATGAACTGCAGGTAAGTCGCATGGTGCAGAAGCAGAATGGATTTCATGACCGCTGCATTTTTTTTACATTCTGCATGCACCTTTTTTCAGCGGAAAACGCAGTCATAGAAGCCCATTCTAATCAATGGGCTGCTATGCCTGTGCAAATGTGGGCCGCCAACCCGCATACATGTGATCCGCCAACCCGCATACATGTGATCCGCCAACCCGCATACATGTGATCCGCCAACCCGCATACATGTGAACCAGGTCTAAAAAAAATCCATCAAGCAGTGTCTGGCCTACCTGGTGACTGGTCCTGGCGCTCAGCTCCGATGGCCTGGTCATTAACCACTTGCTGACCGCCCGCCAGCTTTGTACTGCGGCAGGGCGGCTTGGCTGCGTCCAGTCACATAGTACTACGTGACTGAACTGCATGTGGTTTCGGCGGAGAGCGCGCCGCCGGAGCCACGCTCCCACTGTGTTTAGACAAAGCGGGAGGAGGGCCATGGGAGGAGAGGGGGCGATCGCCGCCTTCTTCCCACGATCGTCCGTGAAATGGAGAGAAGACCCGCCTGCTTATGTAAACAAAGCAGGCGGATCTTCTCTCAGACAGGCAGGGAGAGATCAGGAGTTTCAGCTAAGCTTCAACCCCCGATCTCTCTGTGCCTGTCACAGAGCCACCCCCCCCCCCCCCCGCCAGGCTCACATTTAACGCCTTTGATCAACCGCAGTATTAACCCCTTGTCACTGGTCCCCAAAAAGTGTCAGTTAGGGGTCCGATCTGTCCACCGCAATGTCGCACTCCCGCTAAATTCGTGCATGCAGAATTTTAAAAAAAAAATGTAAAAAAATGCAGTGGCTTTGAAATCCATCCTGCTTTGAACCATGCGACTTACCTGCAGTTCCTGCGCTGGCAAGATTTCTGCGTTTTTATATATATGTGGGCCCAGCATTTAAAAACACAGTTTGCGCATGCAGGAACTGCAGGTAAGTCGCATGGTGCAGAAGCAGAATGGATTTCAAAGCCACTGCATTTTTTAAAATTCTGCATGCACCTTTTTTCAGCGTAAAACGCAGGCATAGCAGCCCATTCTAATCAATGGACTGCGATGCCTGTGCAAATGTGGGTGGCCAACCAGGCCTAAAATAAGCCATCAAGCAGTGCCTCTGGCCTACCTGGTGACTGGTCCTGGCGCTCCGATCCGATGCACTGCAGACTCCTACCCTGAGGTGCCGCCTCCTGTACAGAACATTGCGCATGGCAAGGGGCGGGGTCGGAGCGTCGGTGGAGCTCAAGGCCCCGCCTGCCTGCTCATAGTAACACAGTGCGCTGCCCATGCCTGGGCGGCTCTGGATCAAAATCCGCCAGCGACCCACTGAAATGCAGCTCACGACCCGCAGTTTGGGAACTCCTGCACTGGAGACTTGCAGTTTTACAGACATAAGTATCAGTGATCGACCGATATCGTTTTTTTAATGCCGATATTTTCGGACATGTAAAAAAAAATTTTTTTTTTATTTTTCTAAAGGTATTGTTGTGGAGGAATCTGGGGGTCTAAAAGACCCCAAACCCCTCCTCTGCACCGAAAAGCATTTAAAACCCCAAGTTTGGCTGTTTTGAATGCTGTAATTTATTTGAATTCGGCGCCGAGTACCGGAAGTGACGTCATGACATCACTTCCGGGTTTTGTACATGGAGACGCAGTACCCCAGGTCTTCTCTTCGGCGGCGGTGCAGGTAGGATGCCCGGGTGTCTTGGTGGGACGGGAGACCCGGGAGAGCCACGGAAGGAGGCGGGGGGGGGGGACTTCCCCTCCCGCCCCTTCTAATGACAGCTGAGTGGCTTCTCAGCCGCATCGGTTGCCATTACAAGACAGCCGACCGTCAGCCATGGACACCGGTACCGGGGTGATTCCTCTATCTGCAGACATCACTCCGGTACAGCACTTTCCCCAAATATCGGCAAATCAAAAGGCCGATTCCGATATATCGGGGAAAGTGCATTTCGGCCCCCAATACATCGGTGTTGCCGATAATCGATCGATCCCTAATAAGTATGGCGGAAGTTATGTGCGAATCTTCTTGAGTTCAGTTCACGGGAGCCTTTCATAGCTGCTAACATTTCAAAACAATTCAGCACTCTGCTACTTTATCTGACAACTGATTTCTTCCAGCATTCAGCCTCTGTCTCCTGAAATCAATACAAATATATTGATTCTGAGAGGTCACATCCCCTCTCTAATAGGGAAAGCTCAGCTAACACTAAACAAACTACATTTCCCAGCAGGCTTCACTCCAGCCTGCCAGCACTTATAATCTCAAAACCGAGCTGAAGTTTCAAATTGTCTCTCTTGTGGCGGCCATTTTGTCGTAGTCCACCCATTGAATTGCAATGAAGCGTGGACTTCTTAAACATGGCCGCCTCGGGGATGTATGGGAGAGACAGCGGGGACGTGACGTCCTGACAGGGGTGAGAACCGTTGTCCTGCCGAGTGACATGTGGAGGGGGTGACCCCGGAGAGGTGGGTGAGGTGGGGACACACGGGGCGCTGACCTCTGTGTATTTGTAGCTCTCGTGGGGGCGGTGCTGCGGTGTAGTATCGCGAGATTCAGACTAAAGTCTAATTTGAATGAAAGTTTGTGAGCCGAGAATGCACCTTGTCTGCTATTGTCCACCTGGGTAAGGAGCTGTGTGAGGGGTTCTCCCTCCTGTGTGTCTCCCTGTCCCACTCCATAGTAAGGGCCAATGGCGTGCCAGCGGGGGGGGGAGCGCTATCAGATCCCGGCATCTCTCAGTGTGAAGGCAGCTCGGCTGCAGTGACAGCTCCTTGGGGGGCGGAGCCGGGGCAATGGGCGGAGCCGCAGCGAGAAGAAGCAAGGTGAGTGCCCGAGTCAGTGTGTGTGCTGGTGTATAGGAGGGGGATGGGGCAGCTGCATATGGAGGAATTTATATTTCCCTGATCATTCCCCCTAGTGCTCTTCCGCAGTCTCTGACCGTATCCTGTATCATGTCTGCAGTCTCTGACCATCTACTGTATCATGTCCGCAGTCTCTGACCATCTCTTGTATCATGTCCGCAGTCTCTGACCATCTCCTGTATCATGTCCGCAGTCTCTGACCATCTCTTGTATCATGTCCTCAGTCTCTGACCATCTCCTGTATCATGTCCCCAGTCTCTGACCATCTCCTGTATCATGTCCGATGTCTCTGACCATCTCTTGTATCATGTCCGCAGTCTCTGACCATCTCCTGTATCATGTCCGCAGTCTCTGACCATCTCCTGTATCACGTCCTCAGTCTCTGACCATCTCCTGTATCACGTCCTCAGTCTCTGACCATCTCCTGTATCATGTCCGCAGTCTCTGACCATCTCCTGTATCATGTCCGCAGTCTCTGACCATCTCCTGTATCATGTCCGCAGTCTCTGACCATCTCCTGTATCACGTCCTCAGTCTCTGACCATCTCCTGTATCATGTCCGCAGTCTCTGACTATCTCTTGTATCATGTCCTCAGTCTCTGACCATCTCCTGTATCATGTCCGCAGTCTCTGACCATCTCCTGTATCACGTCCTCAGTCTCTGACCATCTCCTGTATCATGTCCGCAGTCTCTGACCATCTCCTGTATCATGTCCGCAGTCTCTGACCATCTCTTGTATCATGTCCTCAGTCTCTGACCATCTACTGTATCATGTCTGCAGTCTCTGACCATCTCCTGTATCACGTCCGCAGTCTCTGACCATCTACTGTATCATGTCCGCAGTCTCTGACCATCTCTTGTATCATGTCCTCAGTCTCTGACCATCTCCTGTATCATGTCCGCAGTCTCTGACCATCTCCTGTATCACGTCCACAGTCTCTGACCATCTCCTGTATCACGTCCTCAGTCTCTGACCATCTCCTGTATCATGTCCGCAGTCTCTGACTATCTCTTGTATCATGTCCTCAGTCTCTGACCATCTCCTGTATCATGTCCGCAGTCTCTGACCATCTCCTGTATCACGTCCTCAGTCTCTGACCATCTCCTGTATCACGTCCGCAGTCTCTGACCATCTCCTGTATCATGTCCGCAGTCTCTGACCATCTCTTGTATCATGTCCTCAGTCTCTGACCATCTACTGTATCATGTCTGCAGTCTCTGACCATCTCCTGTATCACGTCCGCAGTCTCTGACCATCTACTGTATCATGTCCGCAGTCTCTGACCATCTCTTGTATCATGTCCTCAGTCTCTGACCATCTCCTGTATCATGTCCGCAGTCTCTGACCATCTCTTGTATCATGTCCTCAGTCTCTGACCATCTCCTGTATCATGTCCGCAGTCTCTGACCATCTACTGTATCATGTCCGCAGTCTCTGACCATCTCTTGTATCATGTCCTCAGTCTCTGACCATCTCCTGTATCATGTCCCCAGTCTCTGACCATCTACTGTATCATGTCCGCAGTCTCTGACCATCTCTTGTATCATGTCCTCAGTCTCTGACCATCTCCTGTATCATGTCCGATGTCTCTGACCATCTCTTGTATCATGTCCTCAGTCTCTGACCATCTCCTGTATCATGTCCGCAGTCTCTGACCATCTCCTGTATCACGTCCTCAGTCTCTGACCATCTCCTGTATCATGTCCGCAGTCTCTGACCATCTCCTGTATCATGTCCGCAGTCTCTGACCATCTCTTGTATCATGTCCTCAGTCTCTGACCATCTACTGTATCATGTCTGCAGTCTCTGACCATCTCCTGTATCACGTCCGCAGTCTCTGACCATCTACTGTATCATGTCCGCAGTCTCTGACCATCTCCTGTATCACGTCCTCAGTCTCTGACCATCTCCTGTATCATGTCCGCAGTCTCTGACCATCTCCTGTATCATGTCCGCAGTCTCTGACCATCTCTTGTATCACGTCCTCAGTCTCTGACCATCTCCTGTATCACGTCCGCAGTCTCTGACCATCTACTGTATCATGTCCGCAGTCTCTGACCATCTCTTGTATCATGTCCTCAGTCTCTGACCATCTCCTGTATCATGTCCCCAGTCTCTGACCATCTACTGTATCATGTCCGCAGTCTCTGACCATCTCTTGTATCATGTCCTCAGTCTCTGACCATCTACTGTATCATGTCCGCAGTCTCTGACCATCTACTGTATCATGTCCGCAGTCTCTGACCATCTCTTGTATCATGTCCTCAGTCTCTGACCATCTCTTGTATCATGTCCTCAGTCTCTGACCATCTCCTGTATCATGTCCGCAGTCTCTGACCATCTCCTGTATCACGTCCTCAGTCTCTGACCATCTCCTGTATCATGTCCGCAGTCTCTGACCATCTCCTGTATCATGTCCGCAGTCTCTGACCATCTCTTGTATCATGTCCTCAGTCTCTGACCATCTCCTGTATCATGTCCGCAGTCTCTGACCATCTACTGTATCATGTCCGCAGTCTCTGACCATCTCTTGTATCATGTCCTCAGTCTCTGACCATCTCCTGTATCATGTCCGATGTCTCTGACCATCTCTTGTATCATGTCCTCAGTCTCTGACCATCTCCTGTATCATGTCCGCAGTCTCTGACCATCTCCTGTATCACGTCCTCAGTCTCTGACCATCTCCTGTATCATGTCCGCAGTCTCTGACCATCTCCTGTATCATGTCCGCAGTCTCTGACCATCTCTTGTATCATGTCCTCAGTCTCTGACCATCTACTGTATCATGTCTGCAGTCTCTGACCATCTCCTGTATCACGTCCGCAGTCTCTGACCATCTACTGTATCATGTCCGCAGTCTCTGACCATCTCCTGTATCACGTCCTCAGTCTCTGACCATCTCCTGTATCATGTCCGCAGTCTCTGACCATCTCCTGTATCATGTCCGCAGTCTCTGACCATCTCTTGTATCACGTCCTCAGTCTCTGACCATCTCCTGTATCACGTCCGCAGTCTCTGACCATCTACTGTATCATGTCCGCAGTCTCTGACCATCTCTTGTATCATGTCCTCAGTCTCTGACCATCTCCTGTATCATGTCCCCAGTCTCTGACCATCTACTGTATCATGTCCGCAGTCTCTGACCATCTCTTGTATCATGTCCTCAGTCTCTGACCATCTACTGTATCATGTCCGCAGTCTCTGACCATCTCTTGTATCATGTCCTCAGTCTCTGACCATCTCTTGTATCATGTCCTCAGTCTCTGACCATCTCCTGTATCATGTCCGCAGTCTCTGACCATCTCCTGTATCACGTCCTCAGTCTCTGACCATCTCCTGTATCATGTCCGCAGTCTCTGACCATCTCCTGTATCATGTCCGCAGTCTCTGACCATCTCTTGTATCATGTCCTCAGTCTCTGACCATCTACTGTATCATGTCTGCAGTCTCTGACCATCTCCTGTATCACGTCCGCAGTCTCTGACCATCTCCTGTATCATGTCCGCAGTCTCTGACCATCTCTTGTATCATGTCCTCAGTCTCTGACCATCTCCTGTATCATGTCCGCAGTCTCTGACCATCTCCTGTATCACGTCCTCAGTCTCTGACCATCTCCTGTATCATGTCCGCAGTCTCTGACCATCTCCTGTATCATGTCCGCAGTCTCTGACCATCTCTTGTATCACGTCCTCAGTCTCTGACCATCTCCTGTATCACGTCCGCAGTCTCTGACCATCTACTGTATCACGTCCGCAGTCTCTGACCATCTACTGTATCATGTCCTCAGTCTCTGACCATCTCCTGTATCATGTCCGCAGTCTCTGACCATCTCTTGTATCATGTCCGCAGTCTCTGACCATCTCCTGTATCATGTCCGCAGTCTCTGACCATCTCTTGTATCATGTCCTCAGTCTCTGACCATCTCCTGTATCATGTCCGCAGTCTCTGACCATCTCCTGTATCACGTCCTCAGTCTCTGACCATCTCCTGTATCATGTCCGCAGTCTCTGACCATCTCCTGTATCATGTCCGCAGTCTCTGACCATCTCTTGTATCATGTCCTCAGTCTCTGACCATCTACTGTATCATGTCTGCAGTCTCTGACCATCTCCTGTATCACGTCCGCAGTCTCTGACCATCTACTGTATCATGTCCGCAGTCTCTGACCATCTCTTGTATCATGTCCTCAGTCTCTGACCATCTCCTGTATCATGTCCGCAGTCTCTGATCATCTCTTGTATCATGTCCTCAGTCTCTGACCATCTCCTGTATCATGTCCGCAGTCTCTGACCATCTCCTGTATCACGTCCTCAGTCTCTGACCATCTCCTGTATCATGTCCGCAGTCTCTGACCATCTCCTGTATCACGTCCGCAGTCTCTGACCATCTCTTGTATCACGTCCTCAGTCTCTGACCATCTCCTGTATCACGTCCGCAGTCTCTGACCATCTACTGTATCATGTCCGCAGTCTCTGACCATCTACTGTATCATGTCCTCAGTCTCTGACCATCTCCTGTATCATGTCCGCAGTCTCTGACCATCTCTTGTATCATGTCCGCAGTCTCTGACCATCTCCTGTATCATGTCCGCAGTCTCTGACCATCTCTTTTATCATGTCCTCAGTCTCTGACCATCTCCTGTATCATGTCCGCAGTCTCTGACCATCTCCTGTATCACGTCCTCAGTCTCTGACCATCTCCTGTATCATGTCCGCAGTCTCTGACCATCTCCTGTATCATGTCCGCAGTCTCTGACCATCTCTTGTATCATGTCCTCAGTCTCTGACCATCTACTGTATCATGTCTGCAGTCTCTGACCATCTCCTGTATCACGTCCGCAGTCTCTGACCATCTACTGTATCATGTCCGCAGTCTCTGACCATCTCTTGTATCATGTCCTCAGTCTCTGACCATCTCCTGTATCATGTCCGCAGTCTCTGACCATCTCTTGTATCATGTCCTCAGTCTCTGACCATCTCCTGTATCATGTCCGCAGTCTCTGACCATCTCCTGTATCACGTCCTCAGTCTCTGACCATCTCCTGTATCATGTCCGCAGTCTCTGACCATCTCCTGTATCACGTCCTCAGTCTCTGACCATCTCCTGTATCATGTCCGCAGTCTCTGACCATCTCCTGTATCACGTCCGCAGTCTCTGACCATCTCTTGTATCACGTCCTCAGTCTCTGACCATCTCCTGTATCACGTCCGCAGTCTCTGACCATCTACTGTATCATGTCCGCAGTCTCTGACCATCTACTGTATCATGTCCTCAGTCTCTGACCATCTCCTGTATCATGTCCGCAGTCTCTGACCATCTCTTGTATCATGTCCGCAGTCTCTGACCATCTCCTGTATCATGTCCGCAGTCTCTGACCATCTCTTTTATCATGTCCTCAGTCTCTGACCATCTCCTGTATCATGTCCGCAGTCTCTGACCATCTCCTGTATCACGTCCTCAGTCTCTGACCATCTCCTGTATCATGTCCGCAGTCTCTGACCATCTCCTGTATCATGTCCGCAGTCTCTGACCATCTCTTGTATCATGTCCTCAGTCTCTGACCATCTACTGTATCATGTCTGCAGTCTCTGACCATCTCCTGTATCACGTCCGCAGTCTCTGACCATCTACTGTATCATGTCCGCAGTCTCTGACCATCTCTTGTATCATGTCCTCAGTCTCTGACCATCTCCTGTATCATGTCCGCAGTCTCTGACCATCTCTTGTATCATGTCCTCAGTCTCTGACCATCTCCTGTATCATGTCCGCAGTCTCTGACCATCTCCTGTATCACGTCCTCAGTCTCTGACCATCTCCTGTATCATGTCCGCAGTCTCTGACCATCTCCTGTATCATGTCCGCAGTCTCTGACCATCTCTTGTATCATGTCCTCAGTCTCTGACCATCTCCTGTATCACGTCCGCAGTCTCTGACCATCTACTGTATCATGTCCGCAGTCTCTGACCATCTACTGTATCATGTCCGCAGTCTCTGACCATCTCTTGTATCATGTCCGCAGTCTCTGACCATCTACTGTATCATGTCCGCAGTCTCTGACCATCTCTTGTATCATGTCCGCAGTCTCTGACCATCTCTTGTATCATGTCCGCAGTCTCTGACCATCTCCTGTAGTGTGTCTGCAGTCTCTGACCATCTCCTGTATCATGTCTGCAGTCTCTGACCATCTCTTGTATCATGTCCTCAGTCTCTGATCATCTCCTGTATCATGTCCTCCTTAACTATGCCCATAGGATTACCTTGGTTTTGGGCTATCTTTACAGTTTAAGTGCAGTTCCAAATGCAATCAATGGTGTTCAGTGTGAAAGGGTCCCAAATTCCGTATATATGCGATTCAGAGAGATCATTCCACACTGTTCAGGGCTGGGGTGACAGAGGGGGTCACAGGGCTGGGGTGATGGAGGGGTCACAGGTAAAGGATGGGGCGATGGAGAGGTTATAGGTTAGGGCTGGGGTGATGGAGGGGGTACAAGTTGGGTTGGTGTGATGGAGGGGTCACAGGTCAAGGATGGGCAATGGAGGGGTACAGGTCAGGGTTGGGGTGATTGAGGAGGGGTTGGGGTGACTGGAGGGGTCACAGGTCAGGGTTGGGGTGATTGAGGGGGTGTTAGAGTTGGAGTGATTGAGGGGGGGTTAGGGTTGGGGTGACTGGAGGGGTACAGGTCAGGGTTGGGGTGATTGAGGGGGGGGCAGGGTTGGGGTGATTGAGGGGGGGGGGGGTTGGGGTGACAGAGGGGGTCACAGGGCTGGGGTGATGGAGGGGTCACAGATAAAGGACGGGGCGATGGAGAGGTTATAGGTTAGGGTTGGGGTGATGGAGGGGGTATAAGTTAGGGTTGGGGTGATGGAGGGGTCACAGGTCAAGGATGGGCAATGGAGGGGTACAGGTCAGGGTTGGGGTGATTGAGGGGGGGGTTGGGGTGACTGGAGGGGTCACAGGTCAGGGTTGGGGTGATGGGTAAGTAGTTCAGGTAAGTCATCTCTCTCATCGCTGATCTTACAATGCAGAGGCCTCATGTTTTGTTTAGGATGCTGAAGTTGGCTTCTTATTTGACTGCTGAAATTAGCCGCTTTCTCAAACAGCTTCTTATTCTGGTCAGATATTTATTTACTAAACAATCATCTGCAAGGTTTGTTATTAAGTTGTGAAGTTTGGCAACAATTCCATCCCCCCTAACTGCCATGTATTTAATGGGGTAATTTTGAATAAATACCTTTTTCTCTATAAAAACCATCTTGGCTCACCCAGATGTGTTTTGTTTTCATATAGTTGAGCCCCCCCTCTATTAGCCCACATACACATTGCTCTGATTTGATATGCAATGCAATGGCACCGTCTGCATCTGTGCAACGTTGCACCAATTCCCAACAGTAGTTTCTGTACTTCTCTCATTATTGAGTAGACCCTATAATCTGATAAATAGGCGGAGATTAATAATGCTGAGTGGGCGGAGCTTTAGGGAAGTGGGTGTGGCGGGTAATTGACAGCTGTGCTGCAAAGTGTCCCTGGAAATTTTTTTTAAATGTTGGCAACTATGTATTTGTAGAAGTGCAGATCTGACCATACAAGATACAATCTGATTGTATGATCTCCTTGTGTATAGTGAGCTCTACTGAGATCATACAATCTGATTATAGCTCACCATACAGGCTACAATCTGATTGTATGATCTCCTTTAGATCTACAAGTATGGTAGTGTAAGGTCCTGCCTGATTGGATAACAGTGGTAGATGTAAATCTGATTGTACAATCAGATTGCATAGCATGTGGCTGGCTACACATCCCCAGATCTACGTCTCCCAAGAGGCCACCCCTACACCCCTCCCAGATCTACATCTCTCAAGAGGCCACCTCTACACACCCCCAGATCTACATCTCTCAAGAGGCCACCCCTACACCCCTCCCAGATCTACATCTCTCAAGAGGCCAACCCTACACCCCTCCCAGATCTACATCTCTCAAGAGGCCACCCCTACACCCCTCCCATATCTACATCTCTCAAGAGGCCACCCCTACACCCCTCCCATATCTACATCTCCCAAGAGGCCACCCCTACACCCCCCCCCAGATCTACATCTCTCAAGAGGCCACCCCTACACCCCTCCCAGATCTACATCGCTCAAGAGGCCACCCCTACACCCCTCCCAGATCTACATCTCTCAAGAGGCCACCCCTACACCCCTCCCAGATCTACATCTCTCAAGAGGCCACCCCTACACCCCTCCCAGATCTACATCTCTCAAGAGGCCACCCCTACACCCCTCCCATATCTACATCTCCCAAGAGGCCACCCCTACACCCCCCCCCCCAGATCTACATCTCTCAAGAGGCTGCCCCTACCCTGCACACCCCCAGATCTATATCTCCCAATAGCCCCTACCCTGCACACCCCTAGATCTATATCTCTCAAGAGCCCCTACCCTGCACACCCCCAGATCTACATCTCTCAAGAGCCCCTACCCTGCACACCCCCAGATCTACATCTCTCAAGAGCCCCTACCCTGCACACCACCGGATCTACATCTCTCAAGAGCCCCTACCCTGCACACCCCCAGATCTACATCTCTCAAGAGACCACCCCTACACACCCCCCAGATCTACATCTCCCAAGAGCCCCTACCCTGCACACCTCCAGATCTACATCTCTCAAGAGCCCCTACCCTGCACACCACCAGATCTACATCTCCCAAGAGCCCCTACCCTGCACACCCCCAGATCTACATCTCTCAAGAGACCACCCCTACACACCCCCCAGATCTACATCTCCCAAGAGCCCCTACCCTGCACACCTCCAGATCTACATCTCTCAAGAGCCCCTACCCTGCACACCACCAGATCTACATCTCCCAATAGCCCCTACCCTGCACACCCCTAGATTCTCATCTCTGAAGAGGCCACCCCTACACACCCCCAGATCTACATCTCCCAAGAGCCCCTACCCTGCACATCTCCAGATCTACATCTCTCAAGAGCCCCTTCCTTGTACACCCCCAGATCTACATCTCCCAGGATTCCTTTCCCTATACACCCCCAGATCTACACCTCTAAATAGTCCTTTCCCTACACAACCCTAGATTTACATCTCTCAAAAGCCCTTTCTCTATACACCCCCTCCCAGATCTGCTTCTTCCAAGAGCACTTTTCATACAAACCCCCAGAGCTACATCTCCCAAGTGTATGGACAGGCTACTATTGTGAGTCCTGCAAAGAAATTGATGTGTGTGTATATGAAGAAGGATGGAACTGGGAGCTGGGATAGGAGGTGGGACCGTGTGGGGAGCTGGGATAGGAGGATGGATGGATGGAGAGGAGAGCTGAGATACGAGGAGGGCAGAGCGGGGAGCTGGGATAGGAGGAGGGACAGAGCGGGGAGCTGGGATAGGAGGATGGATGGATGGAGAGGAGAGCTGAGATACGAGGAGGGCAGAGCGGGGAGCTGGGATAGGAGGAGGGACGGAGTGGGGAGCTGGGATAGGATGGATGGAGAGGAGAGCTGAGATAGAAGGAGGGCAGAGCGGGGAGCTGGGATAGGAGGAGGGACGGAGTGGGGAGCTGGGATAGAAGGATGGATGGAGAGGAGAGCTGAGATAGGAGGAGGGCAGAGCGGGGAGCTGGGATAGGAGGAGGGACGGAGTGGGGAGCTGGGATAGAAGGATGGATGGAGAGGAGAGCTGAGATAGGAGGAGGGCAGAGCGGGGAGCTGGGATAGGAGGAGGGCAGAGCGGGGAGCTGGGATAGGCGGAGTCCTGTAGTTCAGGGCAGATGGTTGGGATTTTAGTAAAGCAGAGTTGTCATCAGAGACTCTGGATTGCTGGCAGATCAGCAGTTATTTTTCTATTTTTGCACTATTCTAAAGAGAAAACATGAAGACATGTTTTATAGAGATGTTTGTTTTAGAAGTTTTTTTTTTTTTTTTCTCTTCAGTAGTTGGGTCTCGTCTACTCCCTCTGCTTCACCCTCACCATCACCATCATCATCATCATCAGTGGTGAAATGCAGGAACCATGCTGGTTGCAGGGAAGGTTGTCACCAGGCTGGCTACCAGTCATGATGGAAACCCAAAGAAAGTAAAAATCCAGGTAGGTGAGGAATTTATTTTGCTGGATCTCCTGAGCTCCTGAGATATCCGATTCACCGTCTCCAATCATAGAGGGCTGCAGATCAGCATTGCAGAGACATAGATCTTTCCCAAAATTTGTCAACATACTATTCCCTAAGGCTCCGTTCACATGTAAGCGTATGGATCGCGGGCAGAACCGCGGTGGTTCTGCCCGCGATCCGGAGATTATTGCAAATCGCGGGACGCCTGTGCGTTGCCCGTTGATTTGCAATAGCCCCCCAAACGCTGAGCGATGTTGCCGCGATTTCCGCCTGCCGAATCGCGGTAACATTGCGCAAAAAAAAATCGCGGGACGCAATACGCTCCAAAGAAGCTCTTGTACTTTTTTTGGGCGTAATGCGTCCCGCGATTATTTTTTTGCGCGATGTTACCCCGATTCGGCAGGCGGAAATCGCGGCAACATCGCTCAGCGTTTGGGGGGCTATTGCAAATCAACGGGCAACGCACAGGCGTCCCGCGATTTGCAATAATCTCCGGATCGCGGGCGGAACCGCGGCGGTTCTGCCCGCCATCCATACGCTAACATGTGAACGGAGCCTTAATGCCATTCTCTGAAGTTTTATCGCAGTCACATGACCACCACGTTCCCCTCTTTCACACCAGCACGGTGGAATAGGGCCAGGGGTTTACAATCACGCTCAGCAGCTTCTGATGATGTCACCAATAACCACTTGACCAACCAGCCGCAGTACATATACTGCGGCGGGTTGGCAGGTTCTCGCGATACGACGTACCTGTCGGAGGCGCGTGCATGCCCATTCCCCAGAGGGGGAGCTGTTCTGCGGGGCCGGCGGGCGCTATTGTCACCAGACATCCCGTGGAGACAGAACAGCGATCTTCTGTTGTAAACACAGCAGACTGTTCTGTCAGCAATGAACACAGAGCTCCTCCTATTTAGGAACACAGGTCTCTGTGTTCATTCCATAACTCCATCCCCTAAAAGAGTTAGAAAGCACCCCCTAGGGACACATTTAACCCTTTGATCGCCCCTGGGTTTAACACCTTCCCTGCCAGTTTCATTAGTACAGTAACGGTACATATTTTTAGCACTGATTACTGTAGTAGTGTCACTGGTCCCCCCAAAAGTGTCAAAAATGTCAGTTAGGGGTCCGATCTGTCCGCTGCAATGTCACAGTCCCGCTAAAAATCGCTGATCGCCGCCATTACTAATAAAATAAATAAAAATTACATAAATCTTTCCCCTAGTTTGTAGACGTGATAACTTTTGCTCAAACCAATCAAAATACGCTTATTGGGATTTTTTTTAACCAAAAATATGTAGGAGAATACAAATTGGCCTAAAAGGATGAAAAAATTTGATTTTTAATTTTTTTTTTTTTATTGGAAATGTTATATAGCCGATAGTATAAAATATTTTTTTTTTTTTTTTTTTTTTCAGAATTGTCGCTCTATTTTTGTTTAAAGTGCAAATAATAAAAATCGCAAATCAGATCAAATACCACCAAAAGAAAGCTCTACTTGTGGGAAAAAAAGAATATCAATTTTATTTGGGCACAGCTTCGCACGACCGCGCAGTTGTCCATTAAACAACTGTCCAGGCACCGCGTCATCAGGACCACAGAGTTGGGATCCGCCTGGACTGACACCCGACTCAGCCTCTCAGCGAGCCACTGAGAGCCTGAGCTGGCCGCTCCCCGCCTCTCCACAGCCCAGCACTCCAATGAGCGAGGAGGGAGCAGAGCAGAGAGCGGTGACTGACAGTCAGCAGCTCTCTGCTCCTGGAGGTGTCAGAACTGAGCGATCGGCGGTGTTCGATCGCTCGGCTCTTAGTGCAGAGGCTCCAGGGGACAGATGCAGCATCGAACTAGGTAAGTATTACTGGGCAATAACCCTAAACCCCATACTTCTCTTTTAAATACCACCAAAAGAAAGCTCAGCTTGTGTGAAAAAAATGATACAAATTTAGTTTGGGTACAGTGTTGCATGACCCCCTCAATTACCAGTTAAAGTAGCGCAGTGCCAAATAGCAAAAAATACCCTTGTCATGATGGTCAAAACCTTCTGAAGGCCAAGTGGTTATATTTTAAGACTGAAACTTTATTTATAATGGGATATATGCAGTGGCGAAAGAAGTTATTTGATCCCCTTAAGGTTTTGGAAGTTTGCCCACTTATAAAGAAACGAAGAGTCTATGATTGTTATCATAGGTGTATTTTAAATGATAGAGACAGAATATCAACCAAAAATCTATAAAAAATACACATGATACAAATGTTATAAGTTGAGTTGCAGTTCAGTGAGTAAAATAACTATTTGATCCCCGAGCAAAACATGACTTAGTACTTGGTGGAGGAACCCTTGTTGGCAAGCACAGTGGTAAGACATTTCTTGTAGTTGGTGACCAGGTTTACACACATCTCAGGAGGGATTTGGTCCACTCTTCTCCACAGATCTTCTCTAAAGGCCCGTACACACGTACCGATCGTCGGCATACAAACGTCGGTGGACGAAGGATCTGCCGATTGTACGCGTGTTAGTATGGTGCCTCCGACAGATGTCTGCGCACAATCCGCGGACAAAAGTCTTTCGTGCAAACATGAAAATATTTGTATGCCGACACCAGAACGGACGATTGTTCGCCTGTCAGTACACAATTCGGCCGACAGACCGCAGATTTGCAAGACTGGGCATGCTCAGAAAATAGAAAACACAGGGAAAGTTAACCATTACATGACATCACTTCTGCAGTCGGCGGACAAAATTCTTGTGCTGTCCTTGTGCTGTCTTTGCACTTTTCAGCAGACACCGACATCCCGGGGAGAAAAGAGGAACATTTGTAAGCCGACCATCGGTACGTGTGTACGGGGCTTTAATCTTTAAAGGTTTCTTGGCTGTTGTTTGGCAACTCGAAGTTTCAGCTCCCTCCATAAATTTTCAATAGGATTAAGGTCTGGAGACTGGCCAAGCGGATCAACGACCTTAATGTGCTTCTTCTTGAGCCACTCCTTTGTTGCCTTGTCGGTCGGTTTTTGGTCATTGTTTTGCCATCCATGACCTATCTTCAATGTTCTGGCTGAGTGAAGAAGGTTCTCATCCATTTTTGGTCATTGTCTTGTCATCCACAACCCATCTTCAATATTCTGGCTGAGTGAAGAAGGTTCTCATCCATTTTTGGTCATTGTCTTGCCATCCACGACCCATCTTCAATGTTCTGGCTGAGGGAAGAAGGTTCTCCTCCATTTTTGGTCATTGTCTTGCCATCCACGACCCATCTTCAATGTTCTGGCTGAGGGAAGAAGGTTCTCCTCCATTTTTGGTCATTGTCTTGCCATCCACAACCCATCTTCAATGTTCTGGCTGAGGGAAGAAGGTTCTCATCCATTTTTGGTCATTGTCTTGCCATCCACAACCCATCTTCAATGTTCTGGCTGAGGGAAGAAGGTTCTCATCCATTTGTGGTCATTGTCTTGCCATCCGCGACCCATCTTCAATGTTCTGGCTAAGGGAAGAAGGTTCTCATCCATGTTTGGTCATTGTCTTGCCATCCTTGACCCATCTTCAATGTTCTGGCTGAGGGAAGAAGGTTCTCATCCATGTTTGGTCATTGTCTTTCCATCCGCGACCCATCTTCAATGTTCTGGCTAAGGGAAGAAGGTTCTCATCCATTTTTGGTCATTGTATTGCCATCTACGACCCATCTTCAATGTTCTGGCTAAGGGAAGAAGGTTCTCATCCATTTGTGGTCATTGTCTTTCCATCCGCGACCTTACTGCACTTGGAGGCGCCTTGCTTTTTTTGTCTTGATTATCTCCAGAGCAGCTTCTCCTCTCAAGTGCTGCCCAGGTGCAGCGACCTACACACTCCCTGACAAGATCCACGGAAGCGCCCATACAAACACACTTTTTTCTTAATGGTAAAAATGGCGCCGGCTTCGGAGCGGAGGCATGGAAACAAAACTAAGCTGCTAAAAAAGTAAGAAGGGACCAAGGAGGTTTATTTAAAGGACGAGATGATTTCAAAAGCTTTTGTGTAGTGGCTGTATTCATTTTCAGGATTTGTT
>NC_138769.1:718506572-718581572 GCF_965119305.1 Pelophylax lessonae | reverse complement strand
TCCTAAGCCGAAACATCGCAAGGAAATTGCCTTACGTTCCTTTGATGTGGTAAGGGTGATTTGGGTGTGCCTGGCGGTGACTGAACCAAATAGAAATCCAATTCTTTGTTTGTTCTTACTGATTGACCTCGTAAGGTGCAGGCTGCATTTGCTGCGACCATTTCCAAGTGGATCAGGCAGACGGTGGTGCTGGCCTATTCTGTTAAGGGTCAGGTTCCGCCTTTCCCTGGTAAAGCGCATTCTATGAGGGTGCTTAGTGCTTCCTGAGCCTACCATCATCAGGTGTCAGTTGTTCAGGTGTGCAAGGCGGCTACGTGGTCGCCTGTACATTCACAAAGTTTTATAAGTTGGATGTACTTGCATCTTCGGATGCAAGATTTGGCCGCAAGGTTTTGCAGGCTGCGGTTACGGAGGCTTATCCTTTTGAGGGTGAAAATTCTTTTTTTCTAGTGGTGAGCTCCAGTTGGTTCTAGTTGAGCTCCTTGTTACCTGGTTAGCTATGTTTTTATCCTTGTTGGGAATTATGCGTTTGCTGTGTTTATTTCCCACCCCTCATATTGGCACTGCTTTGGGACATCCCAATGGTCTGAAGACTTGAAACTTTTGTCCGTCAGTGAAAAAAAGAGAAAATTATATTTTTGTCTTATTGTAAATTCCTTTTCTCTGAGGTTCACTGACGGACACAGCTCCCGCCCCTCTGTTGGGGTTGAGTTATGTTCTTCTGACACTGCTTGATACAAACTGGAAGTCTACAGCAGGAAGTGATGGTATTCCCTCTGGGACTGCCCCAGGGGCGTAACCAAAAAGGTTTCCACCTACTCCTGAAGCAGGACCGTATAATATCCAATGGTCTGAAGACTTGAAGCTGTGTCTGTCAGTGAACCTCCGAAAAAAAGGATTTAAGGGTAAGACAAAAATCCAATTTTCTTCGGGGAAAAAAAAAAAAAAGATGCAGAAAGGGCTCTGGCAGCGAAAGGGTAAAAGCTTTATAGGATTATTATATAAAGATTGTAAAGCTGTACATTGTCTCTCTGATTTGGCTTCATTGTTTCCTTTTAGTGCCATCAGTTTTGGCAGTGCGGTGGAAGTGTCGGGGGCTCTGGTGAGTAGCATGGGCACCAAGCAGAGTGTGGAGGTCAAGGCAGAAGATATTCGAGTGATTGGAGAATGTGACACCAAAGTAAGATGTCCTCTATGATTCCAGAGTCTCAGAAGTGCGATTCCTAGATGGAATGGCAATCTTCTGTTCATTTCTATACTGACCATACACTCAGCAATTCCGATTCTTTAATTTGCATTTCAGTTCATTTGTCCATCAATAAACAGTCGAAGCAACGATCTGCTATTTTCAGTCAAGCACGGGGCAGTCCAATTGAAGAATCCAGTATGGCTTTTATCATATATATATAAATATATAATATCATTTATTTTCTTTTTTTTTTCATTTTAGATAGAGTAAGGGAGCGTGATGAGCCCTGTCAAATTTTTTTTCCGTCATCTGTGTCCCATTAAGGAGATTTCCCGTCACTTTCTGTTCCATAGCCAAACAGGAAGTGAGAGTAAATCACTACAAATTAAGGGATTTCTTTGGGGACCCTTCAGGTTTATTGGAAGATTTTCCCCTCTAATACTTTCCAAAATGTGGAATTTTCTTTTACTTTTACTTTCACTTTCAGTGATAAAAGTAAACAGGAGAAATGGAGAGGGTGAATCTCCTCCTTAACGGGTACACACACCGAGATATAAAAAAACGAAAGGTAATCTATTCCCTCTATTCCGTTTTGTCTTTAGTTATACTTTAAATTTTTTTTTTTTTTTATCCCGTTTAAAATTAAAGTTTGATGGGTGATTAAATTTAATGGTTCTTTCAGTTGCTCTTGCTCGAATTGCCACTAAAATTTTTCTGCAAAATTACCGGTGTTAAAGGTTAAAGTTGGCAATATGATTGTTTGATTCCACTAATGAGTAGAAAATAGAGCGGATGCTCTTAAAACAAAAATGTTTTAACAAAATTCTGCTAGTGTTTGGTCAGCCTAAGTGTCCTTTTTAAAGAGCGTTTTTCAATCCTTTTTTTTTTTTCAGTCACGGCAACATTTTAAGGCAGTCCCGCTTGATTAGAAAACCAGTCCTGATTGTACCAAGTGCTGAGGTCAGGAAAGTGTAATGTGCAGAGAGGTTAGGGAAATGGAAAGTACTGTGTGCAGAGGTCAGGGAAATGTTACATGCAGAGGGCAGAAGTCAGGGAAATGTAACGTACAGAGGGCTGAGGTCAGGGAAATGTAACGTACAGAGGGCTGAGGTCAGGGAAATGTAACGTAACATGCAGAGGTCAGGGAAATGTAACGTACAGAAGGCTGAGGTCAGGGAAATGTAACGTGCAGAGGTCAGGGAAATGTACCGTACAGAGGGCTGAGGTCAGGGAAATGTACCGTACAGAGGGCTGAGGTCAGGGAAATGTACCGTACAGAGGGCTGAGGTCAGGGAAATGTACCGTACAGAGGGCTGAGGTCAGGGAAATGTACCGTACAGAGGGCTGAGGTCAGGGAAATGTACCGTACAGAGGGCTGAGGTCAGGGAAATTTACCGTACAGAGGGCTGAGGTCAGGGAAATGTAACGTACAGAGGGCAGAGGTCAGGGAAATGTAACGTGCAGAGGTCAGGGAAATGTAACGTGCAGAGGTCAGGGAAATGGAAAGTACTGTGTGCAGAGGTCAGGGAAATGTAACGTGCAGAGGGCTGAGGTCAGGGAACTGTAACGTACAGAGGGCTGAGGTCAGGGAAATGTAACGTACAGAGGGCTGAGGTCAGGGAAATGTAACGTGCAGAGGTCGGGAAAGTGTAAGGTACAGAGGTTTGGGAAATAGAAAGCACTATGTGTAAGGGTCAGGAAAGTGTAACATGCAGAGGTTAGGGAAATGGAAAGTACTGTGTGTAAGGGTCAGGAAAGTGTAACATGCAGAGGTTGGGGAAATGGAAAGTACTGTGTGCAGAGGTCAGGGAAATGTAACGTGCAGAGGTCGGGAAAGTGTAAAGTACAGAGGTTGGGGAAATGGAAAGCACTGTGTGTAAGGGTCAGGAAAGTGTAACATGCAGAGGTTGGGGAAATGGAAAGTACTGTGTGCAGAGGTCAGGGAAATGTAACGTGCAGAGGGCTGAGGTCAGGGAAATGTAACGTGCAGAGGTCGGGGAAATGGAAAGTACTGTGTGCAAGGGTCAGGAAAGTGTAATGGACACAGTGTTGGAGTCAGGATAATGTGCATAGGACAGGGGTCAGGACGATGAAACATTCAGGAGTCTGGGAGGAGTGTGCCTGGTAATTGCTTTATAATAGAGTGAGTTTGTTAGTGTATCCAGCCCCTGATGATGTCCGATTGGATGAAACGTGTAGGGAAGAGTTGAATGCACCGATGGAGTGGCAGTGTCTTGGATGATTCAGTGGCGACACATGCAGGGGTCAGGAATGTGTAACGTACAGAGGGTGGGGGTCAGGACAATGTAACCTATAGAGGGCAGGGATCAAGATAATGCAACGGACAGAGTGTGGGATTTGGGAGTAAAAATAACACACACACACTCACCGGCACTTGTGGAAGTTTAACAAACCAGCAAGCCAAACAGCCAAAGCCCGCAAATCTGAAAGACCTTGTATAGATGGAAGCCCTGTCAGTGGTGACAATGTATCACAAGAGGGCTTCGTTTTAAGGTAAGTCTGGCATAATGTGCTAGCATACAGTGCGTACTAGCGCATTATGACATTATCCTGCAGAGGCCACATTTTTTTTATTTCTTTTATTTTTGTGTGGTTTACTACCGCTTTAAAGGTGGTCACATTGCCTTGCAGGGTCCTATGGAGAGCCATTGTAGCCAGGCTTTCATGTGAGCTGTCTGGAGAGGACTATAGGATGATGGCAGCGCTGTCATGACCAGGCAGCCTGAGATAGAAACTGGCTCCAGATTTGGTCAGTGATGGGGCATGCATGAGTGTTGGCATTAGGAATGATGGCACATGTAGTCCTAAGGAGGGGCATCAGGTGAGTTGTGATGATGATATGAGGCTGCGCTCCTCAACTGGAAGTTCAGGGAAGTGGTGCAAAGGAAACCAGAGGCTGCAGCTTTAAAAGGATGGTAGTGCATTTTTGGACCTATTTGGAAGTAATTTTTGTCCTGTGCAACATTTTTCTATACTTCTATTTTTGGAAAAAAATGTCAAGGCTTCAGTACCTCTTTAAAAGTGCTTTATGTGTTTCAACAATCAGACGTATGCTTTCCCAGTGCATGGTGTGAATGTGCCCTAAGGGAACGGAATGCTTTTGGCGCATTGACTATTTGAAGGTGTCCTTGTGTTTTGCAGGATTTTCTATTTAAAATTAAACAGCGCCACCCCCCAGAATATGTGCGTCAATTTCCTCACCTGCGCTGCAGGACCAACACGTTTGGATCCCTACTGAGAATCCGCAGCGAAGCCACAGCAGCCATCCAGGAGTATTTCAAGGTAGAGTGTTATGTGTGTATGTATTGTGTGTATTATATATGTGTGTTAGTTGTGTGTATTCTATGTGTGTGTATGTGTGTGTATTGTGTGTGTTCTTTATGTGTGTTATGTGTGTGTTATGTCTGTGTATATATATATATATATATGTGTGTGTGTGTGTGTGTGTGTGTGTGTGTGTGTGTGTGTGTACTGTGTGTTCTATATATATGTGTGTGTGTGTTATGTTTGTCTGTTATATGTGTATGTGTGTATTGTGTGTGTGTTCTATATGTGTGTTATATATGTGTAGTGTGTGTGTTTTATGTGTGTGTGTATTGTGTGTTTTTTATATGTGTGTGTGTGTTTTTTTTATATATATTAGTATGTGTGTGCCTTTTTTTTTTTTTTTTTTTTTTTTTTTTTACATATGTTTTTGTGCATTGTGTGTAAAGGCTTTGTCAAATCTTGCTGTTTGCATTTGAACGCAGCGCTACTCATAGGCATGTGTTCAAACACCAAAGGCTGACCCCCCTTTTCCCATCAATGCACATAGATCCCAATAATACTTGTTGCATTGGAAGAAACGCAACTTCAAACCACAATCCTTAATGCAGGAATAAAGTAGAACTATGGCCTCCCATTAAAATAAATATTCCAGCATGTGCTGCAGTTTCTTCTTCCAGTGGCGGCGGGCATTCTTTCAGGACTGAGTGGCACTCCTGTAATGATGTGTAAAGGCAACTCCCTCCTGTAGTACTATGAGCCCAGCCTGTGTGAAGGTGCGCCCCCTAGAGGTAGTGTAAGCAGCTGCCTGGGCTCACAAGAGATGGGCAACATGACAAAGTGCTGTGTTCTGCCTGGGGAGGGCCGCCAGCGCTGGACTGAGGAGGAAGCCAGAGCATGGAGAGTGTAAGGCACGCCATCCGCTACAATTTTCTGTCCTTCAACCGGGAGTTGTCAGTGTTGATGGGGGGGGGGGATGCCTCCCTCAGTGCTATTGTGGAGCCTTCCTCACCATCACAATTTGTTCAATCTAAATTTATTGAAAAATATTTTGCATACAGAATAATCCTACACAAATGGTACTTTCATACCAACACCAACATAACAAACATGGATGTAAAAGAATTAAACTGTGATTGGTCCACAGATCCACAGCACCTGAGGATACAATATATAATATACAATATGTAAACACCCCATGGAGAACATAACACATGTGTATATAGGCCGATATCTGTGCACAAGTGAACCAATGTATATAGGCCGATATCTGTGCACAAGTGAACCAGTGTATATAGGCTGATATCTGTGCACAAGTGAACCAATGTATATAGGCCGATATCTGTGCACAAGTGAACCAGTGTATATATGCCGATATCTGTGCACAAGTGAACCAGTATATATATAGGCCGATATCTGTGCACAAGTGAACCAGTGTATATAGGCCGATATCTGTGCACAAGTGAACCAGTGTATATATAGGCCGATATCTGTGCACAAGTGAACCAATGTATATAGGCCGATATCTGTGCACAAGTGAACCAGTGTATATAGGCCGATATCTGTGCACAAGTGAACCAGTGTATATAGGCCGATATTTGTGCACAAGTGAACCAGCTTATATAGGCCGATATCTGTACACAAGTGAACCAGTGTATATAGGCCGATATCTGTGCACAAGTGAACCAGTGTATATAGGCCGATATCTGTGCACAAGTGAACCAATGTATATAGGCCGATATCTGTGCACAAGTGAACCAGTGTATATAGGCCGATATCTGTGCACAAGTGAACCAATGTATATAGGCCGATATCTGTGCACAAGTGAACCAATGTATATAGGCCGATATCTGTGCACAAGTGAACCAGTGTATATAGGCCGATATCTGTGCACAAGTGAACCAATGTATATAGGCCGATATCTGTGCACAAGTGAACCAATGTATATAGGCCGATATCTGTGCACAAGTGAACCAATGTATATAGGCCGATATCTGTGCACAAGTGAACCAATGTATATAGGCCGATATCTGTGCACAAGTGAACCAGTGTATATAGGCCGATATCTGTGCACAAGTGAACCAATGTATATAGGCCGATATCTGTGCACAAGTGAACCAGTGTATATAGGCTGATATCTGTGCACAAGTGAACCAATGTATATAGGCCGATATCTGTGCACAAGTGAACCAGTGTATATATGCCGATATCTGTGCACAAGTGAACCAGTATATATATAGGCCGATATCTGTGCACAAGTGAACCAGTGTATATAGGCCGATATCTGTGCACAAGTGAACCAGTGTATATATAGGCCGATATCTGTGCACAAGTGAACCAAT
The DNA here is from genome assembly GCF_965119305.1 of Pelophylax lessonae. Lineage (NCBI taxonomy): Eukaryota > Metazoa > Chordata > Amphibia > Anura > Ranidae > Pelophylax > Pelophylax lessonae. Next base: position 718,574,756 of record NC_138769.1, on the reverse strand, counting down.
GTATATAGGCCGATATCTGTGCACAAGTGAACCAGTGTATATAGGCCGATATCTGTGCACAAGTGAACCAGTGTATATAGGCCGATATTTGTGCACAAGTGAACCAGCTTATATAGGCCGATATCTGTACACAAGTGAACCAGTGTATATAGGCCGATATCTGTGCACAAGTGAACCAGTGTATATAGGCCGATATCTGTGCACAAGTGAACCAATGTATATAGGCCGATATCTGTGCACAAGTGAACCAGTGTATATAGGCCGATATCTGTGCACAAGTGAACCAATGTATATAGGCCGATATCTGTGCACAAGTGAACCAATGTATATAGGCCGATATCTGTGCACAAGTGAACCAGTGTATATAGGCCGATATCTGTGCACAAGTGAACCAATGTATATAGGCCGATATCTGTGCACAAGTGAACCAATGTATATAGGCCGATATCTGTGCACAAGTGAACCAGTGTATATAGGCCGATATCTGTGCACAAGTGAACCAGTGTATATAGGCCGATATCTGTGCACAAGTGAACCAGTGTATATATAGGCCGATATCTGTGCACAAGTGAACCAATGTATATAGGCCGATATCTGTGCACAAGTGAACCAGTGTATATAGGCCGATATCTGTGCACAAGTGAACCAGTGTATATATAGGCCGATATCTGTGCACAAGTGAACCAATGTATATAGGCCGATATCTGTGCACAAGTGAACCAGTGTATATAGGCCGATATCTGTGAACCAGTGTATATAGGCCGATATCTGTGCACAAGTGAACCAGTGTATATATAGGCCGATATCTGTGCACAAGTGAACCAATGTATATAGGCCGATATCTGTGAACCAGTGTATATAGGCCGATATCTGTGCACAAGTGAACCAGCTTATATAGGCCGATATCTGTGCACAAGTGAACCAATGTATATAGGCCGATATCTGTGCACAAGTGAACCAGTGTATATAGGCCGATATCTGTGAACCAGTGTATATAGGCTGATATCTGTGCACAAGTGAACCAGTGTATATATGCCGATATCTGTGCACAAGTGAACCAATGTATATAGGCTGATATCTGTGCACAAGTGAACCAGTGTATATAGGCCGATATCTGTGCACAAGTGAACCAGTGTATATAGGCTGATATCTGTGCACAAGTGAACCAGTGTATATAGGCCGATATCTGTGCACAAGTGAACCAGTGTATATATGCCGATATCTGTGCACAAGTGAACCAATGTATATAGGCTGATATCTGTGCACAAGTGAACCAGTGTATATAGGCCGATATCTGTGCACAAGTGAACCAATGTATATAGGCCGATATCTGTGCACAAGTGAACCAGTGTATATAGGCCGATATCTGTGCACAAGTGAACCAGTGTATATAGGCCGATATTTGTGCACAAGTGAACCAGCTTATATAGGCCGATATCTGTACACAAGTGAACCAGTGTATATAGGCCGATATCTGTGCACAAGTGAACCAGTGTATATAGGCCGATATCTGTGCACAAGTGAACCAATGTATATAGGCCCGATATCTGTGCACAAGTGAACCAGTGTATATAGGCCGATATCTGTGCACAAGTGAACCAATGTATATAGGCCGATATCTGTGCACAAGTGAACCAGTGTATATAGGCCGATATCTGTGCACAAGTGAACCAGTGTATATATAGGCCGATATCTGTGCACAAGTGAACCAATGTATATAGGCCGATATCTGTGCACAAGTGAACCAGTGTATATAGGCCGATATCTGTGTACAAGTGAACCAGTGTATATAGGCCGATATCTGTGCACAAGTGAACCAGTGTATACATAGGCCGATATCTGTGCACAAGTGAACCAGTGTATATAGGCCGATATCTGTGAACCAGTGTATATAGGACGATATCTGTGCACAAGTGAACCAGTGTATACATAGGCCGATATCTGTGCACAAGTGAACCAGTGTATATAGGCCGATATCTGTGAACCAGTGTATATAGGACGATATCTGTGCACAAGTGAACCAGTGTATATATGCCGATATCTGTGCACAAGTGAACCAGTGTATATAGGCCGATATCTGTGCACAAGTGAACCAGTGTATATAGGCCGATATCTGTGCACAAGTGAACCAGTGTATATAGGCTGATATTTGTGCACAAGTGAACCATTGTATATATAGGCCGATATCTGTGCATAAGTGAACCAGTGTATATATAGGACGATATCTGTGCACAAGTGGACCAGTGTATATAGGCTGATATCTGTGCACAAGTGAACCAGTGTATATAGGCCGATATCTGTGCACAAGAAGTGAACCAGTGTATATAGGCCGATATCTGTGCACAAGTGAACCAGTGTATATAGGCCGATATCAGTGAACCAGTGTATATAGGCCGATATCTGTGCACAAGTGAACCAGTGTATATAGGCCGATATCTGTGAACCAGTGTATATAGGCCGATATCTGTGCACAAGTGAACCAGTGTATATATAGGCCACAATCTGTGCACAAGTGAACCAGTGTATATAGGCCGATATCAGTGAACCAGTGTATATAGGCCGATATCTGTGTACAAGTGAACCAGTGTGTATATAGGCCGATATCTGTGTACAAGTGAACCAGTGTATATAGGCCGATATCAGTGAACCAGTGTATATAGGCCGATATCTGTGTACAAGTGAACCAGTGTATATATAGGACGATATCTGTGCACAAGTGAACCAGTGTATATAGGCCCATATCTGTGCACAAGTGAACCAGTGTATATATAGGCTGATATCTGTGAACCAGTGTATATAGGCTGATATCTGTGAACCAGTGTATATAGGCCGATATCTGTGCACAAGTGAACCAGTATATATAGGCCGATATCTGTGAACCAGTGTATATAGGCCGATATCTGTGCACAAGTGAACCAGTATATATAGGCCGATATCTGTGCACAAGTGAACCAGTGTATATAGGACGATATCTGTGCACAAGTGAACCAGTGTATATAGGCCGATATCTGTGCACAAGTGAACCAGTGTATATAGGCCGATATCTGTGCACAAGTGAACCAGTGTATATAGGCCGATATCTGTGCACAAGTGAACCAGTGTATATAGGACGATATCTATGCACAAGTGAACCAGTGTATATAGGACGATATCTGTGCACAAATGAACCAGTGTATATAGGCCGATATCAGTGAACCAGTGTATATAGGCCGATATCTGTGCACAAGTGAACCAGTGTATATAGGCCGATATCTGTGCACAAGTGAACCAGTGTATATAGGACGATATCTGTGCACAAGTGAACCAGTGTATATAGGACGATATCTGTGCACAAGTGAACCAGTGTATATAGGCCGATATCTGTGCACAAGTGAACCAGTGTATATAGGCCGATATCTGTGCACAAGTGAACCAGTGTATATAGGCTGATATTTGTGCACAAGTGAACCAGTGTATATATAGGCCGATATCTGTGCACAAGTGAACCAGTGTATATATAGGACGATATCTGTGCACAAGTGAACCAGTGTATATATAGGACAATATCTGTGCACAAGTGAACCAGTGTATATAGGCCGATATCTGTGCACAAGTGAACCAGTATATATAGGCCGATATCTGTGAACCAGTGTATATAGGCCGATATCTGTGCACAAGTGAACCAGTGTATATAGGCCGATATCTGTGCACAAGTGAACCAGTGTATATAGGCCGATATCTGTGCACAAGTGAACCAGTATATATAGGCCGATATCTGTGAACCAGTGTATATAGGCCGATATCTGTGCACAAGTGAACCAGTATATATAGGCCGATATCTGTACACAAGTGAACCAGTGTATATAGGACGATATCTGTGCACAAGTGAACCAGTGTATATAGGCCGATATCTGTGCACAAGTGAACCAGTGTATATAGGCCGATATCTGTGCACAAGTGAACCAGTGTATATAGGCTGATATTTGTGCACAAGTGAACCAGTGTATATATAGGCCGATATCTGTGCACAAGTGAACCAGTGTATATATAGGACGATATCTGTGCACAAGTGAACCAGTGTATATATAGGACAATATCTGTGCACAAGTGAACCAGTGTATATAGGACAATATCTGTGCACAAGTGAACCAGTGTATATAGGCCGATATCTGTGCACAAGTGAACCAGTATATATAGGCCGATATCTGTGAACCAGTGTATATAGGCCGATATCTGTGCACAAGTGAACCAGTGTATATAGGCCGATATCTGTGAACCAGTATATATAGGCCGATATCTGTGCACAAGTGAACCAGTGTATATATAGGACGTTATCTGTGCACAAGTGAACCAGTGTATATATAGGCCGATATCAGTGAACCAGTGTATATAGGCCGATATCTGTGCACAAGTGAACCAGTGTATATAGGACGATATCTGTGCACAATGGAACCAGTGTATATAGGCCGATATCTGTGCACAAGTGAACCAGTGTATATAGGACGATATCTGTGCACAAGTGAACCAGTGTATATAGGACGATATCTGTGCACAAATGAACCAGTGTATATAGGCCGATATCAGTGAACCAGTGTATATAGGCCGATATCTGTGCACAAGTGAACCAGTGTATATAGGCCGATATCTGTGCACAAGTGAACCAGTATATATAAGCCGATATCTGTGCATAAGTGAACCAGTGTATATATATAGGACGATATCTGTGCACAAGTGAACCAGTGTATATATAGGACGATATCTGTGCACAAGTGAACCAGTGTATATAGGCCGATATCTGTGCATAAGTGAACCAGTGTATATATATAGGACGATATCTGTGCACAAGTGAACCAGTGTATATATAGGACGATATCTGTGCACAAGTGAACCAGTGTATATAGGCCGATATCTGTGAACCAGTGTATATAGGCCGATATCTGTGCACAAGTGAACCAGTGTATATATAGGCCGATATCTGTGCACAAGTGAACCAGTGTATATAGGCCGATATCTGTGAACCAGTGTATATAGGCCGATATCTGTGCACAAGTGAACCAGTGTATATATAGGCCGATATCTGTGCACAAGTGAACCAGTGTATATAGGCCGATATCTGTGAACCAGTGTATATAGGCCAATATCTGTGTACAAGTGAACCAGTGTATATAGGCCGATATCAGTGAACCAGTGTATATAGGCCGATATCTGTGTACAAGTGAACCAGTGTATATATAGGCCGATATCTGTGCACAAGTGAACCAGTGTATATATAGGACGATATCTGTGCACAAGTGAACCAGTGTATATATAGGACAATATCTGTGCACAAGTGAACCAGTGTATATAGGCCCATATCTGTGCACAAGTGAACCAGTGTATATATAGGCTGATATCTGTGAACCAGTGTATATAGGCTGATATCTGTGAACCAGTGTATATTGGCCGATATCTGTGCACAAGTGAACCAGTGTATATATAGGCCGATATCTGTGCACAAGTGAACCAGTGTATATAGGCCGATATCTGTGAACCAGTGTATATTGGCCGATATCTGTGCACAAGTGAACCAGTGTATATATAGGACGATATCTGTGCACAAGTGAACCAGTGTATATAGGCCGATATCTGTGAACCAGTGTATATTGGCCGATATCTGTGCACAAATGAACCAGTGTATATAGGCCGATATCTGTGCACAAGTGAACCAGTGTATATAGGCCGATTTCAGTGAACCAGTGTATATAGGCCGATTTCAGTGAACCAGTGTATATAGGCCGATATCTGTGAACCAGTGTCTATAGGCCGATATCTGTGCACAAGTGAACCAGTATATATAGGCCGATATCTGTGAACCAGTGTATATAGGCCGATTTCAGTGAACCAGTGTATATAGGCCGATATCTGTGAACCAGTGTATATAGGCCGATATCTGTGCACAAGTGAAACAGTGTATATATAGGCCGATATCTGTGCACAAGTGAACCAGTGTATATAGGCCGATATCTGTGAACCAGTGTATATAGGCCGATATCTGTGAACCAGTGTATATAGGCCGATATCTGTGCACAAGTGAACCAGTGTATATAGGCTGATATCTGTGAACCAGTGTATATAGGCCGATATCTGTGCACAAGTGAACCAGTGTATATAGGCTGATATCTGTGCACAAGTGAACCAGTGTATATATAGGCCGATATCTGTGCACAAGTGAACCAGTGTATATAGGACGATATCTGTGCACAAGTGAACCAGTGTATATATAGGACGATATCTGTGAACCAGTGTATATATAGGCCGATATCTGTGCACAAGTGAACCAGTGTATATATAGGACGATATCTGTGCACAAGTGAACCAGTGTATATAGGCCGATCTCTGTGAACCAGTGTATATAGGCCGAATATCTGTGCACAAGTGAACCAGTGTATATAGGCCGATCTCTGTGAACCAGTGTATATTGGCCGATATCTGTGCACAAGTGAACCAGTGTATATAGGCCAATATCTGTGAACCAGTGTATATAGGCCGATATCTGTGAACCAGTGTATATAGGCCGATATCTGTGCACAAGTGAACCAGTGTATATAGGCCGATATCTGTGCACAAGTGAACCAGTGTATATATAGGCCGATCTCTGTGAACCAGTGTATATTGGCCGATATCTGTGAACCAGTGTATATAGGCCAATATCTGTGAACCAGTGTATATAGGCCGATATCTGTGCACAAGTGAACCAGTGTATATAGGCCAATATCTGTGAACCAGTGTATATAGGCCGATATCTGTGAACCAGTGTATATAGGCCGATATCTGTGAACCAGTGTATATAGGCCGATATCTGTGCACAAGTGAACCAGTGTATATAGGCCGATATCTGTGCACAAGTGAACCAGTATATATATAGGCCGATATCTGTGCACAAGTGAACCAGTGTATATAGGCCGATATCTGTGCACAAGTGAACCAGTGTATATAGGCCGATATCTGTGCACAAGTGAACCAGTATATATAGGCCGATATCTGTGCACAAGTGAACCAGTGTATATATAGGCTGATATCTGTGAACCAGTGTATATAGGCCGATATCTGTGCACAAGTGAACCAGTGTATATAGGCCGATATCAGTGCACAAGTGAACCAGTGTATATATAGGCTGATATCTGTGAACCAGTGTATATAGGCCGATATCTGTGCACAAGTGAACCAGTGTATATAGGCCGATATCTGTGCACAAGTGAACCAGTATATATATAGGCCGATATCTGTGCACAAGTGAACCAGTGTATATAGTCCGATATCTGTGCATAAGTGAACCAATGTATATAGGCCGATATCTGTGAACCAGTGTATATAGGCCGATATCTGTGCACAAGTGAACCAGTATATATATAGGCTGATATCTGTGCACAAGTGAACCAGTATATATATAGGCCGATATCTGTGCACAAGTGAACCAGTGTATATATAGGCCTATATCTGTGCACAAGTGAACCAGTATATATATAGGCCGATATCTGTGCACAAGTGAACCAGTGTATATAGGCCGATATCTGTGTACAAGTGAACCAGGGTATATAGGCCGATATCTGTGTACAAGGGAACCAGGGTATATAGACTGATATCTATCTGTGTACAAGTGAACCTGTACAGATTCATAGCTGTACAAAAGATATATGGCACCAATTTCTAGGTCTCGGGGCAATATCCCCCCCCCCCCCCCCCCCCATACCAATCAAAGTAATGATCATAATATTTTGGTCTTTAACATTAGGCTACAACTCCAAAGAAGTTGCTACTAGCACAAAAAAAATCCCCTTTACAGAGAAAAAGAATAAAACACCAAAGAAAAAAAATAAATAAATCGCAGAGGTGATCAAATACCACCAAAAGAAAGCTCTGTTTGTGTGAAAAAAAAGGACGTCAAATTTATTTGGCTACAGCGTTAAACGACTGCGCAATTGTTTGTTAAAATAACGCAGTGCCGAATCGCAACAAATGGCCTGGTCATTAGGGGGGTAAAACCTTCCGGACCAGATGTGGTTAAGGACTTCCATACGAGTAAAGGCCTGGTATAGTAGAGTGTCAGTGGCACAACTGGGGGTGAGCACATTGACTATCCAAGGCCCTATCTGGCACAACTTATCCAAACAAGATAATAATGCTTGGAAGAAACTCTGACAAAAAGCCATTCCAGATGGTCCTCGGCCTGCCAGTGTCATCCCACGTGTGAAAATGCTTTTAAACAACATTCAGACCTCCTAAATGTAGTTCTTTAAATGCTTTTCCTAAATGTCACCACAAGATGGCGCATTTTGTTCATAAAAAGCATGCATGGTGCGTGCCCCGGACCGACAACTGAACTGTATGTCCAAAACAACTGCATTCATGTTTTCATCAGTGGTGCAATTTAGGGCCGGTTCCCATTAGTGCGATCACAGAGATCACATGTGATTCGGAGCGCACTGCTCCTAAATTACATGCGATGTCTGTGCGGTGCAAATTTCAGCCATACACTTTGTGGCTGAATTCGTACCGCAATCCCACTAAACACGCACATGACCCTTTTTTTTTTTTCCGCAGCAGAATTGGATCGCATGGTGGTTCACACTAGTGCGATCCGATTCTGTGCAAACTTGCAGATCGCACTGCGATATGCGATCTCATCTTTTAATTGACATCCCCTGCTTATCGCATATGGCATAATAAATATGTTTTTAATATGAAAATCCGTATTGCTCTATTTGTGACCATCCCTCCCACATTGGCCCTTTAACCACTTGCCGCCCGCCCTATAGCGGATTGACGGCGGCAAAGTGGTTGTATTATCCTGACTGGCCGTCATATGATGTCCAGCAGGATAATGCGCTCTGTGCGCGCCCTGACTCTAACACACCGCATCTCCATTATCACTGACTTAGGCTCTTTACCATGTGACCAGCTGTGTCCAATCACAGCTGGTCACATAGTAAATAGGAAGTGCCGTTGATCGGCTTTCCTCAGTTCGTGCCTTATAGGCATGAGTAGAGGAGAGCCGATCTGTGGCTCTCCTGACAGGGGGGGGGGGGTTCTGTGCTGGTAATCAGAGCATTGATTACCAGTGCAGACCCTTGGGGGGGGGGGGGTGCCACTAGAGCCACCAGGGATGCCCACCCATGGCCCTGAGGCTCTGAGGAAGAGGCTTAGCTGGTGCGCCCCTATGTTTGCTTGTTGTTTCCGCCAGTGATTGCCCACCCATGGCCACCAGGGATGGCAATCAGGGCTCAGGGAGCCTGCCAGTGCCCTCCCTATCAGTGCTGCCCACCATTGCCCATCATTGCCATCTATCAGTGCTGCCCACCAGTGCCCATCATTGCCATCTATCAGTGCTGCCCACCAGTGCCCATCATTGCCATCTATCAGTGCTGCCTACCAGTGCCCATCATTGCCATCTATCAGTGCTGCCCACCATCGCCCATTATTGCCCACCAGTGCCGCCTATCAGTGCCCATCATTGCCATCTGTCAGTGCTGCCCACCAGTGCCCATTATTGCCCACCAGTGATTCAACCCCCACTGAAATTGATTGTTTTGGCCAGTTTGACATTGATTTTGATCATTCAGTCATCCTGCTTACAATTAAATCAAAGAGGCACGTGTAGGTCAGACAAATATAACATAACATTTATAATGAAATAACCACAAATGTCTTTTCTGTGCTCACATCATTATCAGTTTTATTCAACCCCCAAGTGACATTCAATCTTAGTACTTAGTACAACATCCTTTTACAGTTATAACAGCTTTTAAACGTGAAGCATAGCTTGACACAAGTGTCTTGCAGCGATCTACGGGTATCTTCGCCCATTCTTCATGGGCAAAAGCCTCCAGTTCAGTCACATTCTTAGGCTTGTGCACTGCAACTGCTTTCTTTAAGTCCCACCAGAGGTTCTCAATCGGATTTAAGTCTGGTGACTGTGATGGCCACTCCAAAATGTTCCAGCCTTTAATCTGCAACCATGCTCTAGTGGACTTGGAGGTATGCTGTTGAAAGGTCCAACGTCTCCCAAGCCTAAGGTTTGTGACGGACTGCATCACATTGTCATCCAATATCTCCTGGTACTGAAGAGAATTCATGGTACCTTGCACACGCTGAAGCTTCCCTGTACCTGCAGAAGCAAAACAGCCCCAAAGCATGATTGACCCCCCGCCATGCTTCACAGTAGGCAAGGTGTTCTTTTCTTCATAGGCCTTGTTCTTCCTCCTCCAAACATAGCGTTGATCCATGGGCCCAAACAGTTCTAATTTTGTTTCATCAGTCCACAGAACACTATCCCAAAACTTCTGTGGTTTGTCCACATGACTTTTGGCATACTGCAGTCGACTCTTCTTATTCTTTGGAGACAGCAAGGGGGTGCGCCTGGGAGTTCTGGCATGGAGGCCTTCATTACGCAGTGTGCGCCGTATTGTCTGAGCAGAAACTTCAGTACCCACATCTGACAAATCTTTTCTCAGTTCTTCAGCAGTCACACGGGGACTTTTCTCCACTCTACGCTTCAGGTAGCGCACAGCAGTCGAAGTCAGCATCTTCTTTCTGCCACGACCAGGTAGCGTTTCAACAGTGCCCTTTGCCTTGAATTTGCGAATGATGCTTCCTATGGTGTCTATTGGTATGTTTAACATCTTTGCAATCTTCTTATAGCCATTGCCCTTCCTGTGAAGAGTAATCACCTCTTCTCTTGTCTTCCTGGACCATTCTCTTGACTTCACCATGTTTGTAACCACGCCAGTAAACCTCTAGAAGGAGCTGAGTATCACAGTCATTTTAAAGCTGCCTAATTGGTGCTTATTAGGCTTTATTGCTGCTCCCTGACATCCACAGGTGTTTTCAATACCTGATTGAAAACACTTCAATGAACCTCTGTTCTTCAGAGTGGTAGTCTTTAAGGGGTTGAATAATTGTGTCAATGAAGAATTCACAAAAGAAACATTTACTACTGTATTACAAAACCAATTGATGTCATTTTAGTTGCATATGGTTCTTTAAGAAGTCCTTGTGGGATTTCATTCTGAATACAATCCCACACGCTCGAGCACACCGGTCTGATGTATTTTATGCTGTTCCCGAGGCACTAGGAATAGTGCTATCCTTGTGAGTAGTATGCTTTTATTCTTAATAAATGTACCATTTTAAAACGGAGAGCACTAGATGTCCTTGTTATCCTTTCATGTGGATTACCAATACCGATCTGCTGAGGTGCTAAGGTATCCATGATTGTAAGACTGGGACAGGAGGAGTTCACCAGAGTCTATGATAAAGCGCAACGGCCTTTGTGGTCAGTGTATGGAGGTGAGAGGCTGGCATTAACTGTGGTGGTGGAATCACTTATGTTTGGTGATTTGTTCAACTTTTCAACACGGGTCACCTTTACCTCACTCTTGGCTTTGGATATTATGGACTTTCCCAGATATATTGAATAATATGGACATTGCTCTTGTTTATTGGTTTTAACATTTTAGCGCTGCACCATTTTTTGTATTTTTTCTCCAATAGTATGCTGTGGGGCTCATCTTGGCTTTTCTCCAATCTAGTGTGGAGATGTCTCTGCCTTTAAGTACAATCAAAGGACATAATTGTCTTGCGTCTGTAAATATAAAGGATACGTACTGTATCTACACATTGCAATTTATTTCCTGCACCAATAGTTCTTGCGGTTTACAGTGCAGAACAGAGATTTCTGTTTGTTGCTCTGCCACCTGCCTCTTCACGTCCTTCAAGGTAGTCACTAAAGTGTTGGCTCCAGTCTTTGGACTCCTGCGTTCTCAAGGTGTTTCCACTGTGGGTAACCTGGATGACCTCCTGCTCCGGGAGCAATCTGCTTCACATCTGAAGTCCAATATTCATCAGATGGTGCTCACCTTGGAAAGATTTGGGTTGATCCTAAATTTTCCAAAAATCAGTCTTGGTTCAAACTCCGTGGCTGGAATATCTGGGCCCGATCTTGGAAACAAATCAGTCAAAAGTATTGAAAAATGGCTGTCATTGCAAACTCAGATGAAGTTACTTTGTGTTTTACCACAACCCAAGATACGCTTCTGCATGAGAGTTCTTGGGAAGATGGTCGCTTTATTTGAGACACCAAATACTCTGACATATGCCTAGCTTCATTCCAGAGCCCTTAAAACTGAAAGTCCTGTCAGTGTAGGACAAGAGGATACAGTCACCATATTTTCCAATATGTAGACTAATAGTATATTCCCCTAGTCAGTGCCATGAAAAATAAACCAAAAAATCATTAAAGGAGAAATGGGGGGGTACCTCGTCCCAAATATAGACTTATCCAGAAACAAAAAATAAATTCAGATGGACTTTCTTGGCACCCCATGAACAAGACCACACACATATAGTATAAAAATACAATTGAATTACAACATTGCAAGCATATCCAAGTAGACTAAAACATACAGCATCTCACAAAAATGAGCACACTGTCCTCTCAAAATAACTCAACACACAGCCATTAATGTCTAAACCGCTGGCAACAAAAGGGAGTACACCACTAAGTGGAAATGTTTAAATTGGGCCCAATTTGCCATTTTTCCCTCCCAGGTGTCATTTGGCTCATTAGTGTTACAAGGTCTCAGGTGTGCATTGGGAGCAGGTGTGTTAAATTTGGTGTTATCGCTCTCACTCTCTCATACTGGTCACTGGTTCAACATGGCACCTTATGGCAAAGAACTCTGGATCTAAACTGAGGATCTAAAAAAAAGAATTGTTGCTCTACATGAAGATGGCCTAGGCTATAAGATGATTGCCAAGACCCTGAAACTGAGCTGCAGCACGGTGGCCAAGACCATACAGGTTCCACTCAGAACAGGCCTCGCCATGGTCGACCAAAGAAGTTAAGTGAACGTGCTCAGCATCATACCCATTGGTTGTCTTTGGGAAATCGATGTATAAGTGCTGCCAGCATTGCTGCGGAGGTTGAAGGGGTGGGGGGGTCAGCCTGTCAGTGCTCAGACCATACACCGCACACTGCATCAAATTGGTCTGCATGCTGTTGTCCCAGAAGGAAGCCTCTTCTAAAGATGATGCAAAAAAAAACCTGCAAACCGTTTGCTGAAGACAAGCAGACTAAGGACATGGATTACTGGAACCATGTCCTGTGGTCTGATGAGACCAAGATAAACTTATTTGGGTCAGATGGTGTCAATCGTGTGTGGCGGCAATCAGCTGAGGAGTACAAAGACAAGTGTGTCTTGTCTACAGTCAAACATGGTGGTGGGAGTGTCATGTCTGGGGCTGCATGAGTGCTGCCGTCACTGGAGAGCTACAGTTCATTGAGGGAACCACGAATGCCAACATGTACTGTGACATACTGAAGCAGAGCATGATCCCCCTCCCTTCATAGACTGGGCCGCAGGGCAGTATTCCAACATGATAAAGACCCCAAACACACCTCCAAGATGACCATTGCCTTGCTAAAGAAGTTGAGGGTAAAGGGATGGACTGGCCAAGCATGTCTCCAGACCTAAACCCTATTAAGCATCTGTGGGGCATCCTCAAATGTAAGATGGAGGAGTGCAAGGTCTCTAACATCCACCAGCTCTGTGATGTTCCCATGGAGGAGTGGAAGAGGAACCTGTAAAGCTCTGGTGAACTCCATGCCCAAGAGGGTTAAGGCAGTGCTGAAAAATAATGGTGGCCACACAAAATATTAACACTTTAGGCCCAATTTTGACTTTTTTACTTAGGGATGTACTCACTTTTGTTGCCAGTGGTTTAGACATTAATGGCTGTGTGTTGAGTTATTTTGAGGGGGCAGCAAATTTACACTGTTATACAAGCTGTACACTCACTACTTTACATTGTAGCAAAGTGTCATTTCTTCAGTGTTGTCACATGAAAAGATAAAATAAAATACTTACAAAAATGTGAGGGGTGTACTCACTTTTGTGAGATACTGTATATTATAAAACATACTGGTTGTTGTTCTATGATCCAAACATATATACTACCTCAAAGCAATGGATAAAAGAGTACAATAGTAGAACAGGAACAACAGACTCCAGATATGGTTTTCCTTTACATGTTTTGTGATGCAAACTGCTTCTTCAAGAGATGGAGGGGATACAATTCAAGTTATAAACAAAAGATGACAACACAATATAAACATCACTAAAAAGAAAGACTTCTATCTATGCCACATCCCATAGTGCAGATAAACAAAATATACAGAACCCCTGTTCTGCCAAAAGTGGACTTTACTGGCATAAGCATGAGACCAGACCCATTGTTAATAGACAATATCAAAATGAAATTCATACATATAATGAAAAACACATAATTGATATCACATCAATACAGTACAGTAACACATATATATATATATATATATATATATTAAAAAAAACTGTAAAAACAGTGGGACATAGGATAAGGTCCTAGTACAACATATCCCTAAATCCCATCCAGGATGGAATATTCCCCAAATATAATGGCTGCATGTATTGTACCAAGTCACCTCCACTGGTCACAGGTTGATGCGTTTCGCTAACAAGCGTAGCTTCCTCAAGACCACTTGTGAGATGGATTCCTATTGGCAATATCAGCTGAATCCATGGCTCTCCCTATCATAGTCAGCCATTCGTCAATTTATACGTTTCAGTGCTGGGAATGGGTTTGACATTTCACCATTAACAAATAGTAATATTTTCTTATGTTTATATATGAGTTTGGGACAATGGTATTTTATTTAGATGGAACATTTATCTAATTTTATGAAAGCTTTGTATAGATCTCAATTGAAGGGTCTGTTTTATTTATATATATATATATATATATATATATATATATATAATATGTATGTATGTATGTGTGTGTGTATATATATATGTATATATATATATGTGTGTGTGTATATATATGTATGTATGTATGTATGTATATATGTGTGTGTGTGTAACATAATAACAAATGTTATATATTGCAATAATAACCAGTTAGGCCTCTCTTTTACCTTTGAGTCCAACCCAGACACTCTTCCCTTTCTAGACCTTGAATTAGGTCATGAAAATAAACAGATATTTGCCCGAAACACCCGAGAGCCTCTACACTTAAGAACAAAATTGCCCCCAGTAAATTTTCCGAACAAAAGACTGTCCTTCCTTTGAACCTCATTCCCCTTAAGGGAATGTATCCATGTCAGAAAAAAATTTGCAAGACTTGTGATTTCATCAATTATGGTCCCACAACGGTAAAACCTATCCATTGGACAATTTTTATAATTGTTCATCTGACCACGTGGTGTACTGTCTTACCTTTCCCTGTAAGTTATTATATGTAGGTCGTACCATTTGTCCCCTCAGGCAACGTTTTGGCAAACATCGCCGTTTCATAGAGGAGGGCTCTGACAAACATAGTGTTCCCAGGCATTTTTTAGAAGCCCACCATAGATCCACCGAGGGTCTGCGCGTCTGGCAGGGCCATCTTTTCCAATGGGCATGCCCGGCAGTTGCCCGGGGGCCCCACTTGCCAAGGGGCCTGGCCCCACCACACACAGACAATTACATTCCCATCTGTCACCCCCCCAGGCCAGATTCGTTTACCTGGTGGTCTAGGGCCCCCACCATTTGTCCACTGGGAGCGCCGGCTGCTTTGGTGTGGCTGAGTCTGCGCTGTACACTGGTTGCTAGGAAGGCCATCCGACTGGCATCTAGAAACCAGTGACATTCTGAGGAGGACCCAGCATGCAGAGGAGGATCCTCCTCTTGGCTCCTCCTCGTCTCCTCCGTGCCTGGAAGAAGAATGGCTCCACCCACCTCCTCCCTTCATGTGCTGTGCGGCCTCTGTGGAAGCAAAGGTAACACACTGCTGCAGGCTTACTTGACTTTTTTTTTTCTCTCTCCATCGACTGTCTGTGCCATCCTTTTTCCTTTTTCTTTGCACTACTAGCTGTTTATTTGTCAGCTTTAAGTTAGTCACTTCTTCAGTCGCACTGGTCGTCCTGGTATCCCAGGACAGAGGGCCTTATGGAATCCCAGCCCGCCATTGAGCGTTTAGCAGGCTATGCGTTCACCCTGGCCTCGCAAACGACCCATCCCTGTCCTCAGGGATGCAAGCCTGCGAGGTGGCCACCTCGCCTGGACGTCTCACCCATGGTTCCGTGCGTTGCTAGCGTCCTGTGTTTTTGGCTGACGGCACCCCCGCCATCTGGGGTGGGAGGTTTCCCATCAATGTGAGGCTCCCACGCCATCAGGTACGGTAAGTACATTCTGTGTGGGGCTTCTGTCTGGGGCTGGCAGTCCTGTGTGTCTGTGGTATCCCCTGATGTCTGTGCGTTTCTGGGGCTCCCTTTATCCCGGTCCCTGCGGGGGCTCTGTCACAGCTAGTACGCTATGTGGGGTTGTTTGTGGGGGTCCATCTCCTATGTGACACTTCTGGCGTGTTTGGAGGTGCAGACACGTGCGGCGGCCGCTGCGGGGTTAAAAACCGCCGGTCCGCCATTTTATGTGTGGGCATTTTATGTGCTGGCTTCACTGTGGGCGCTTCTGCAGCAATGTATGTAGTGTGTTTTGGCGCCTTACGGCACCATCTTGTGTGTGGCAATGTGTTCTTCTGAGCACATGTCGGCAGGCCATTTTCCCGGAGCCTCCCATTACTTTCTATGGGCAACCATTTTTCCTTAGTCTGAAGTCCTAGTTCAGTCTCCTGCGGTGACATCACTGTACAGAGGAGATCGGCAGGCGTGTGGTAACACTTGTGGGGTCTGTCTTTGCTGTTTTTTTTTGGGAATACCTCTGGTTGTCAGCTTATTCCTGCTTGGGGATCTGTTTGCATAGTCCTTCATAGCGGTGTACTGCGGGGGATCGCGGTGTGCTTAAAGGGCCAGTACCTTGAAAAAAAAAAAAGTTTTTTCTTATGGAGTCCCAGACAGCAAATTTCCCCCAGCTTTGGTGGATGATTCAGGTTCCTCTGAATCTTCTGCTCTGCCTGCTCTGACTGCCGCACTTGCAACTTTAGCGTCCAAAGTGGATCTTTTGATGACTGAACGGGATACTAGAAAAAGGCCTAGGCTCTCTCTTTCTTCTGATTCTGAATCTTTAAGGGTCTCACTCTTCCCAGTCTGAAGGGGAGGTGGAGGAGGCGGGGGTGGATGATTCCCCCCTGGGACGGCCGAAGATCGCGCAGCTATGGATGCGTTGATCATTGCCATTAAGGAAACACTACGTTTAGAGGATGAGCCCAATCCTCCGGGAAAACAGTCATCTTTTGGTACCCACAGATCCCGTAAGGCGGCGCAGGTATTTCCTTGCCCCGCTGAGTTTCACAAAACTGTGAATAAACAATGGCACAACCTGAAGCGCACCTTTGTGGTGCCAAAGAAGTTTTCCACTCCGTTACTCAGTTGCGTCTCCTACGGATTTGCGTTGGTGTGTGGCTCCGACAGTGGATCACACTGTGGCCAGATTGAACAAGGCCACTCTGGTACCCACCGAAGATTCTCCGGTGTTTAGGGACCCTATGGATAGGATGGAACATCTTGCCCGACATTCCTACATGGTGGCGGGTTCCATGCTGAAACCTATTTTCGCCTCTGTCATGGTGGTTCAAGCCGTGGCGGATTGGGCCAAGGTGCTCAGATGCACCCTTGTGGCCGATTCTGCCCCCCCTACTAGCCTGGAGATGGTGGACCAGATTTATCAAGGGGTCATGTATTTGTGCGATGCGGCCTTGGATGAGGCCCCATTAGCTGCGTGCCTTTCTAGTGTCACGGTACTTAACCACCGCTTGATTTGGTTAAAAAGCTGGTCGGCTGACCAGACTTCCAGGAAGACAGTGTCTGACATCCCCTATGCGGGGTCTCGTCTTTTTGGAGAGTCCCTGGATGAATTGGTTAAGGGTGTCACTGGGGGCAAGAGCACTCAGAATCCCAGGGGTAAGTTCTTCCGCGGTAAGCAGGGCCCCTCCTTCAAAGTGGTCTTGCGACCCAACCAGTCCTTCCTTCCAAAGGTGGTTTCTGATTTTCACCTTAATGAGGACATTGTTTTGCCTTCGCTTTGTGTGAATCCTAAACAACATCCTAAGGAGTTTGTCTTACATTCCTTGGATGTTGTCAGGGCGATCAGGGTTTACCTGTCGTCCACTGAATCCTTTAGGAAGACGGATTCTCTTTTTGTCCTTCCTGAGGGACCTCGGAAGGGTATGGCTGCGTCTGCGGCGACCATTTCAAAATGGATCAGACAGGCGATTGTACAGGCCTATTCGATTAAGGAACGGGTACCGCCCTTGCCTGTCAAGGCGCACTCTACCAGAGCGGTGAGTGCGTCCTGGGCCTTCCGGCATCAAGCTTCGGAGGCCCAGGTGTGCAAGGCTGCGACTTGGTCGTCTGTGCACACCTTTTCGAAATTTTACAAACTTGATGTTTTGGCATCAGCAGATGCCTCCTTTGGCCGCAAAGTTCTGTGTGCGGCAGTACCTTAAGGGGACCCTGTTTTTTGCAGGGCCCTGGCTGTTGGGGTTGTTTTCCCCCTTGTTTATTTGATTTCCTGGGTTGTTGCTCCAGTTGAGCTTTTTATGTTACCCAGAGGATACCTTTCTGTTTACGTAAGGTTCCTTTCTCTGACGTGGGTACTGCATTGCCTTTCTGACGGTTACGTTTCCCACCCCTCATGTCTACACTGCTTTGGGACATCCCATTGGTGAAGACTGAATGAGTGGGCGGCGACTGTCAGAGGACATAAGAGAAAACTGAATTTTTGTAAAATCTTACCGTAAAATTCCTTTCTCTGATTCCTCTGACAGTCGCCGCCCCCGCCCCTCTATTTGGGGTTCTTTGGACTTTAACTGCTTGCTACCAAACTGAGTTGGGATGGCTGATAGCAGGGGGGTATTGGACCAGTAGGACAGCCCCCATAGGTGTGTCTATGTAAATTACTTTGTTTTTAACAAGTCTTATGCCTAGCTTGCTCCTATGGATAAAAGGTCAATACCCATTGGTGAATGAGTGGGCGGCGACTGTCAGAGGACTCAGAGAAAAGGAATTTTACGGTAAGATTTTACAAAATCGCCTTATCGATAATTTGCATTTTTATTCTCGTGGGTGATTGTGTAGGCGGGGCCCCAGTGCACTGCATTGCCCGGGGTCTATAAGGCTCTTAAGATGGCACTGGCGTCTGGATCATAGAAGCTATACCTAGTCATTTTTCTGAAGCCCAACGCTTCTCTAGATTATGCCAGCACGAGACCTTCTGGATTTTTACCCTCGACACGCTTAAGCCATATGGCCTTAATGAGGAGTTAGAGATAAGCACCATACTTTAGGCGTTGTCTTACATCCTTTCGACATTTGATTTTTGTTACATTATATCATGTATAATTTATCCATCCATGTCCTTGTGCTCATGTATATATGCATATATATGTATGCGTGTATATGTGTGCATATATATTAATAATAATCACGTTATCTTTTGCATTATCATTCATTATTATTTTATGTATTGTTTGTTCTATTTTCACATTTACTTTCATTTTAATTTCATTTAATCCATTGCTATTATCATTTTTATTTTCTTATTATTAATATATTATTATGTCATGAGTCATTTATTTGCCAATATTGTATATATATATTTTTTAGATGCACTAATGTTCTATTTGAGAAGTGAGAGTACTAATCTATTTGAGCCCATTATGACTACTTCTTAGCACCCTTGCCTGCTTGCCATTCAGATTAGTTATAGTATTGATCGGCCATGCCCCTTTTTTTACCTCAGTCTATATAAACCAGGCTTTTTCCTTGTTTACCTGATCCTACAGTTGAAAAAAGAACGCACATGCCCATTGTGAGCTTGGCGCATGCTCTGAAACGCGTCGTGTCATCTCCCAGCTCCGGTGACGTCACGCAGCGCGCGCTGCGTTCCAGCTTGGTTCCCAGTCATCGGCCCGGTCGGCCTTCTTGTCTCCCGGTTCCATGTCTTCGGCCACTACCATCCTTCTCCTCGGGACACTGGACCTCACAGCCTACTTCCGCGAACCACCGGAGTGATTTTAAGCCTGTGATTATCTACTCAATGTGAGTTGCCTAATATTGTGTGCTTTCCTTTTAATAAATCAATACTGCACTTAGAGGCGCTCCTTGTGTTCTTTTATCTGCTCTCTCCCACAGAACTGACTTCCCTGTATTGCAGAGCTAGCCCTTACTGCAGTCATAGATATCAGCTCTACTAGCACACTGATAACTTTTTGGGACTTATGCTTATCACTATGGACTTGAACACCTCTCACAGTTTTTCATGTATATGAATGTTATTTATGCTCCACCTTTGTAATTTGCATTAGCCTCTAATTTATTATCTCATTATCCAATTATATGTTGATATTGATCATATCAGACCCCCCAGCAGAGCTACCGCAGAGCGCTTGCTTTCTTTTCTACCAGGGGGAATGGATGGAGCCGGCCCCTGCATTCTGTACATTACACACTCCTGTCATCTGCATTCTGTACATTACACACTCTTGTCCCCTGCATTCTGTACATTACATACTCCTGTCCCCTGCATTCTTTGCATTAAATACTCCTGACCCCCCCCCCCTTCTGTACATTACATACTCCTGTTACCTGCATTCTGTGCATTAAATACTCCTGACCCTTGTATTCTGTACATTACATACTCCTGTCCTCTGCATTCTGTGCATTACATACTCCTGTCCCCAGCATTTTTTGGATTATATACTCCTATTACTCCTGCGCTAAATGCACAGTACTGTACATGATATACTTCTCACTAAAGTCTTCATTGTCTCAATAGTTGCTGGCTGCTATGCAAATCCCTGGCTATTTTAATGAAGTTCTTCTTAAAGGTAGGCTCAAAGCAATCAAAGCATATTTTATGGGTACAAGGAAGCCTGGGCTTTTTTTAACCACATCCCTTAAGCCCCTCCCACTGCTAAGCAGATGGCCACGCCCACAGGCCTTATCCCTTCTCCAGTGTTCCTCATTCTAAAGTTCAAATGTTGGGAGGTATGAACTTTGTGGAAACAGTTTGGGCATGGCCCCTTCCTGTTCCAACATGACTGCAGACCAGTGCACAAAGCAAGGTCCATAAAGACATGGATGAGCGAGTTAGGGGTGGGAGAACTTGACTGGCCTGCACAGAGTCCTGACCTCAACCCAATAGAACACCTTTGGGATTAATCAGAGTTGATCTTGCTGTAGGGGATGAATTAGAGTGGATCCTGCTGTAGGGGAGAACAGTTCCATGCTTAGGGCAAGCCTCTTGTGGGAGGTAGAAGCACACTCCAAGGATATGTAGAAAAAGACAAAACAGAGGCGCCTCTGTTAATTCCGATGTTCTATCTGTTTGGGACATCAGGAGAACCTTGTGTTCCATGTGCCATAAGGCTGATGCACACGATTGTTCCTGAGGCTGTGTATTAGCCTTATGGCACATGGAACACATATTTCTCCATATGTCCCAAACAGATAGAACATCGGAATTATTTCAATTAATTGACATACATGGATGGAGATCTGTCATGGAAGTGCTTTTAATGTAGACTATGTATTCATAATTCCAGACTATTCAGATTGCCATCGTGGCCTACATATATGTATTATATAGATATACATTATATATTTTTTCATATGTGTGTTTTTAATACATGCCTTTATACATGTTCCTCATCTACATGTGTTCACGTATACTATGCCTTTATTACCCATTTTATGTTATTAATGCTATTAATCTTTGTAATAAGTGTTCATTTTTTATGCTACTTGTTTCCCATAATCAGTGCATGATATTTGTTTTTAACTAAGAAAAATATTTATCCACATCACCAATCACTGTCACTATTATACTGTATACTATTATATTATTATACTGTATACTATTAGCTGAATCCTTTTACCACCCAATTTATGTGTTCTTAGTATCTGGTATATTATCCATGTATTCCTTCCTTTTTAACCACTTGCCGACCAGTCACGTTTACCAGACATTCCCCTCTCTCGGCGGCGTGCACACGCCGCCGGAGGCTCGCTCCTGCTGTATTCAGTTACAGCGGGAGTCGGGCCAGGGTAGGAGCGGCGGTGATCACCGCCGCTCTTCCCCGATCGTCGGGGAATTGAGTGTGGAGATCCGCCTGCTTGAGTAAACAAAGCGGGCGGATCTCCTAAGTGACAGGCAGGGTCAGATTGCAGGGTTCAGCATAGCTGAACATGCGATCTGTCCCTGTGTCACTCAGTCACCTCCCCCCACACACGTCAGTAAGCACCAGGCATACATTAACCCCTTGATCACCAATAAAAATTAACCCCTTCCCTGCCAGTGTCATTTTTACAGTAACGGTGCATATGTATAGCACTGATTACTGTAGTAATGTCACTGGTCCCCCCAAAAGTGTCAAAAATGTCAGACAAGGGTCCGATCTGTCCGCCGCAATGTCGCAGTCCCGCAAAAAAAATTGCAGATCGCCGCCATTACTCGTTAAAAAAAAAAAAAATACCAAAAATGACAGAAATCTTTCCCTTAGTTGGTAAACGCAATAACTTTTGCGCAAACCAATCAAAATACGCTTATTTCGATTTTTTTTTTTTTTTGGGGGGGGGGGGGAATTTCATATAAAAAAATGTGAAAAATATTGTTATTTTTTCAAAATTGTCGCTCTTTTTTTGTTTATAGCACCAAAAGTAAAAATCGCACAGGTGATCAAATACCACCAAAAGAAAGCTCTGTTTGTGGGGAAAAATGGACGTAAATTTCATTTGGGTACGGCGTTGCATGACCGCGCAATTGTCAGTTAAAGTCACACAGTGCCGAATCGCAAAAAGTGGCCTGGATATAAGACAGCAAAATCCTCCGGTGGTAAAGTGGTTAAATTTAGTTTGTATTGCTCATTACAATTATTGTCACTTTAGGCATTGAGTTCCAGCAATTTGCCTATTGACCACTAGATGGCGTTCCCATTATTCCATCCAAAAGTAGAGTCCTATTATGTAGTGTTTCTCAACCTGTTTTCAATTGCGGCACCCTATAAAATTCTGCACAATCTCGAGGCACCCCATTATAAAATGTAAAAAAAACTCTAAGCTAGTAGTTTTACATAACATAGCAACATCCATACACATGGGCCATCCAACATTAAAAGTGATTTATTCCTCCACTATTGCAAACTGGTATGGATTAGTATTCTAGCGTTTCTCTCCTCCCTCAGCTTCTCTTCTACTTGCTAATGAGACCTCTGATGCTGCTGATGGAGAGGGGATGAGGAGGAGTAAACAAGAATACTGTACAAGCACTCATCCTTCTCATTATCAACCAGTGATTTCACTGGCTGTCAGGGTGCCAGTGGCTTGACCTGCACAGTGCCCATGGTTGTCAGGGTGCAAGTGACTTGACCCGCACAGTGCCCAGGGCTGTGAGGGTGCCAGTGGCTTGATCCACACAATGCCCAGGGTTGTCAAGGTGCCAGTGGCTTGAACCAGACAGTGCCCAGGGTTGTCAGGGTGCCAGTGGCTTGACCTGCACAGTGCCCAGGGTTTTCAGGGTGCGAGTGTCTTGACCCGCACAGTGCCCAGTGTTGTCAGGGTGCCAGTAGCTTGAACCAGACAGTGCCCAGGGCTGTCAGGGTGCCAGTGGCTTGACCTGCACAGTGCCCAGGGCTGTCAGGGTGCAAGTGGCTTGACCTGCACAGTGCCCAAGGCTGTCAGGGTGCCAGTGGCTTGACCTGCACAGTGTCCAGGGTTGTCAGGGTGCCAGTGGCTTGATCCACACCGTGCCCAGGGCTGTCAGGGTGCCAGTGGCTTGACCTGCACAGTACCCAGTGTTTTCAGGGTGCCAGTGGCTTGAACCAGACAGTACCCAGGGTTGTCAGGGTGCCAGTGGCTTGACCTGCACAGTACCCAGGGTTGTCAGGGTGCAAGTTACATAGTTACATAGTTTGTGAGGTTGAAAAAAGACACCAGTCCATCCAGTTCAACCTATGATGTGTGTGTGTGTTTGCTGTTAACCGTACATTGTATACCCCTGTATGTTGTGGTCTTTAAGGTGCCCATCTAATCGTTTTTTTAAACTATCAATGCTCCCTGCTGATACGACTGCTTGTGGAAGAGATTCCCACATCCTTACTGCTCTGACAGGGAAGAAGCCCTTACGTATGTTAAGGTTAAACCGTTTCTCCTCTAGTTTTAGTGAGTGGCCACGTGTCTTATTGTATTCCCTTTCTATAAAAAGTTTGTTCCTTATGCTAGGGTCGCCAGTACAGTATTTGTACATTGATATCATATCCCCCCTCAATCGTCTCTTCTCCAGAGAGAATAAGTTCAGTGCTTGTAGTCTTTCCTCATAGCCGATGCCCTCCATTCCCCTAATTATTTTTGTTGCCCTTCTCTGGACTCTTTCCAGTTCCAGCACATCCTTCCTGAGGACCGGTGCCCAGAACTGGACAGCATACTCCAGATGTGGCCGGACCAGAGTTATTTCTGGAGTGAATCCCCTTTTTTATACATCCCAGTATTCTGTTGGCTTTGCTTGCAGCGGCTTGGCATTGCATGCCACTGCCAAGCCTGTTGTTCACCAGTACCCCCAGGTCCTTTTCCATCTTAGATTCACCCATGGGTCCCCCCCCCCCGCCCCCCAGGGAGTAGCTTGCTTTCGTGTTTCTGATGCCCAAGTGCATTACTTTACATTTTTCAACATTAAACCTCATCTGCCATGTAGTTGCCCACCCCATTATTTTGTTCAGGTCCGCTTGTAAGGTTTACACATCCTGCATAGAAGATATTGGCATGCATAGTTTAGTATCATCCGCAAATACTGAGATTGTACTAGATATCCCCTCCTCTAGATCATTTATGAATAAATTAAACAGGATTGATCGCAGGACAGAACCTTGGGGGACCCCACTTTCCACACCCGCCCCAATCCGAGTACTCCCCATTTATAACCACCCTCTGGACTCTCCCCTGGAGCCAGTTCTCTATCCAGGTACTCACCCTATGGCCCATACCTACCTTCCTTAGTTTGTACAGTAAGCGTTTGTGGAGAATGGTGTCAAAGGCCTTTGCAAAGTCCAGATATACCACATCCATAGGCTTACCTTTATCTAGGTGGCAGCTCACTTCATCGTAGAGGGTTAATAGATTGGTTTGGCAAGAACGATTTTGCATGAATCCATGCTGATTACTACTAATAATACCGTTTTCATTACTAAAGTCTTGCATGTGGTCCCTTAACATCCCCTCCAAAATCTTGCAGACTACTGATGTTAGGCTGACCGGCCTATAGTTACCTGGGATATATCTCGGTCCTTTATTAAATATTGGTACCACGTTGGCTTTTTTAAACTCAGCTGGCACCATACCCGTCTGTAGACTATCCTTAAAGATCAAGAATATTGTCTCTCGTGTTCTATTTTAGCCGCCTTGATTTCATCTTTACATTTCTTATTACACTCTTTGTAATGCTTAAATGCTGCCAATGACCCCTCAGCCTTGTATTTTTTGAAGGCCTTTTCTTTAGTATTAATATGCATTTTTATGGTGGAGTTTAGCCACCCAGGGTTTAGTTTTGCTCTTTTAAATTTATTTCCCTTTGGAATGCACTGGCCAATCCCTTTGTTAAGTATGCTCTTGAAGCACTCCCATTTTTCCTCCGTGTTCTTTGTTCCCAGGGTTCTATCCCATTTGATTTTTTCTAGCAGAGAGCGCAGTTGTGGGAAATTGGCTCTTTTGAAATTCAGTGTCCTTATATAACCCTTGTATTTCCTATTACTGTAATTAATACTGAAACTTATTGACCCATGGTCACTGTTTCCTATGTTTTTCTATATCCGTGAGCAGGTCTGTATTGTTGGTAATCAGTAGGTCTAGTACCGCATTGTTTCTTGTCGGTGCATTCACCATCTGACCCATGAAATCGTCCTGCAAAACATTTAGGAACTGCCGAGCCTTGGCTGAGTTTGCGGTTCCTTCTGCCCAGTCTATATCTGGATAATTAAAGTCCCCCATTATAATGACATTTCCCATCCTTGCTGCCAATCCTATCTGTAAAAGGTCAGCCTCCCCCTCCTCCCTCTGGTTGGGGGGGCTATAGCATAAGCCCAATATTACATTCCCTATAGTGCTTTCCCTTTTAAGTTCTACCCATAGGGATTCTGCTTCATCCATAGCTCCATTATTAATATCATGCCTCATATTTACCTGTACACTGTTCTTAATATACAGACATACCCCTCCCCTTTTTTACCTTCTCTATCCCTGCGATAAAGGGAATACCCCTGAATGGTCGCCATCCAATCATGAGAGCTGTCGAACCAAGTCATCCGTTATCCCCACAAAATCTAAATCTTCGTCATACATCAGCAGCTCCAGCTCTCCCATCTTGTTTGCCAGGCTTCTGGCATTGGTATACAAACCTCGTAATTTTGACCGGTTGCATACTATATCCTCGTTTGATGTTGTTTTTAGGCTGCTCTTGTGATTTTTCCCCATACCCACCTTGGATTTAGGTACTCTAAACACCCTAACACTAATGTCCCCATTTGTGCCCTCTGAATCTTGCTCCCCGCTGGCTAATTCTACATCTGTACCCCCCCCCCCCCCATCACCTAGTTTAAAAGCCCCTCTAACTTTTTGGCCATCCTCTCACCCAGTACAATTGCACCCTCCCCATTTAGGTGCAATCCGTCCCTACCAAAGAGCTGGTGGCCAACTCGGAAGTCGGCCCAGTTCTCCAGGAACCCAAAACCCTCCTTACTACACCAGCTCCTCAGCCACTTGTTAACTTCCCTAATCTCCCGCTGCCTCTCAGTTGCTTGACCTGCACAGTGCCCAGGGTTGTCAGGGTGACAGTGGCTTGACCAGCACAGTGTCCAGAGTTGTAATTCTACAAAGTAAAAACCTGTGGCAATTTGTTGCCATTTTTAACCATTTTGCCAAGGTACCCCTGAAGAACCCAGGAGGCACACCAGGGTGCCATGGCACCCTGGTTGAAAAAGGCTAACTTAGAGGAAGTACACTTCCATAGGTTATTTGTACCCATAGGTAAGCCTATGATTAGGACAGGGGTCTTCAAACTATTGCCCTCCAGTTGTTCAGGAACTACAATTCCCATCATGCCTAGTCATGGCTGTGAATGTCAGAGTTTTACAATGTGTCATGGGATGTGTAGTTTTGCAACAGCTGGAGGACCGTAGTTTGAGGATCCCTGGTTTAGGAGTTTATGCATGCGCTGTGAAGGAATGGCCACCCATGCCGTTTCTTCAGAGCCCTGTGCCATGACCAGCGGCAACTGCAATGCATGCGCGGGAGTGACGTCACATGGCTCCGGCCAGTCACACATCCAAAGTCCGCGGAACCAAAAGGAAGACGGGTGAAGATGGATGCAGTGACAATGTGAGCTTTGTTTGCAGGTAAGTTTCACATAATGTGCTAGTATGCGATGCATACTAGCATATTATGCCTTTACTTTAGAGGTCAAAAAAATAAATAAATATAAGGCACTTATACCCAAGCATATCTAGCTTGAGAAAGGAGCACGCCTGTCAGTCACATCGGCAGAGCGCACACTCGGAAACGCGTTTCGGTAATTTACGGTGATGTCACATGCACGGCGCTGCGTTCCACGTGCATTCCAGCCCTTCATCTCGGTCCAGGATACATGCCAAGTCGGCGTTCAGTACCCATACAAGACCCACAGGAGCCACAGTGGAACATTGCACCCCACATTGAGCAACTTACCATCGTGAACAGAGATACACCTCTGATGTGCCTGTTTTCTGATACTCATATGTGAATGTTTTTATACTTTGTCATCAAATGCTACACAGTTTTTACTCACAGAGCCCTTGTCATGTACCTGGTGGAGATCAAGCTGGGGAGGGTCTTCTCTTGCACCTCCTGCCCAACGCCACTGGTGGTGGTGACAGGAAGTGGGAGGACACAGAGTGGCACAAGGGGCCGATGAAGCGGGCAGCGCCAGCTGTTGATTACAGGATGCAGATGACCATGGATCACCAGACAGGAGCCAGAGACCGGAACACAGTGACACGTGATCAGCAGACAGGAGTGAAGCCAGGACACAAGCCAAAGGATCATCAACAGCCGGCAGCAAGGTGCAGGAACTTAAAGTGAATGTAAACCTGATTCATGAAATTTGACCTGGGCACATCTATCTGTAGTGTTTACCTATCTCTCTACAAAGCCCTAAGTCCCGTGTCTTTCTGCTACTCCGTTCTTCTGTTATCAGCATAATAACTTCTGACAAGTTCTCAGAGATGGGAGATAAAAGCAGCTGAAAATGTGTGTCGGGATGGGTGCTATAAATAGATTAGCAGAGAGCTGGTTTATTCACAGCACAGCTCTGCAAATATCTTCGATCATCTGCCTATGTGGTGGTGGTGGTGGTGGGGGGGAGCGTATTTGCCTTTCCTCCAATCAGCTGTGACACAGTGTATGCCAGGACTCCTCTCCCACTGCTGAAACAGGAAGAAAAAAAAATTGAACACGATGTGCACTTTCTAAACAGTATATAATGCTGGAGACAGCAGACATACAAATAAAACAAATGTAGGGAGATTTGTTTAATCTCTGTGTATCATCTGAGGCCGTTTACTTCACTGGGTATATGCGAGGGTGTACATCCACTTTAAAGCATGAGCAGAGTCAGGGTATATACAGGTGCATCTCATAAAATTAGAATATCACCAAAAAGTTAATGTATTTTAGTAATTACATTCAAAATGGGAAACTCATATATTTTATATAGATGCGTTACACACAGAGTGATATATTTCAAGCATTTCTATTTACAGCTAGTGACAACTCAAAATTCAGTATTTCAGAAAATTTGAATATAACATAAGACCAATAATAAAAAAAAGATTTTAATACAGAAATGTTGGCTTACTAAAAAGTCTGTCCATGTACAGTATATTATGCACTCAGTACTTGGTCGGGGCTCCTTTTGTTTGAAATACTGCATCAATGCAGTGTGGCATGGAGGCGATCAGCTTGTGGCACTGCTGAGGTGTTATGGAAGCCCATTTTGCTTTGATAGCGGCCTTCAGCTCATCTGCATTGTTGGGTCTGGTGTCTCATCTTCCTCTTGACAATATCCCACAGATTCTCTATAGGGTTTGGGTCAGGCGAGTTTGCTGGCCAATCAAGCACAGTGATCCCATGATCATGTGACCAGGTACTGGTAGTTTTGGCAGTGTGGGCGGTGCCAAGTCCTGCTGGAAAATGAAATCAGCGTCTCCATAAAGCTGGTCAGCAGAGGGAAGCATGAAGTACTCTAGAATTTCCTGGTAGAGGTTTGCATTGACTTTGGACTTGATAAAACACATTGGACCAACACCAGCAGATGACATGGCTCCCCAAATCATCACTGACTGTGGAAAGTTTTGCTTTTCTTTTGGAAATTAGGGTCCAGTGTGAAGTTTCCACAGTCAGTGATGATTTGGGGATTATTATATTATTACATTATTAATTTTGCTTTTTTTATCTTATTTTTACACTGTCCCTTTCATTTTTTATTTAATTACTTTTATTGTTTTCACAGGGGATGTAAATATCCCCCTGTAATAGCAATAGGTAGTAACAAGTACTCTTTTTTTGAAAAATCTGGGGTCTATTAGACTCTAGATCTCTCCTCTCTCTGCCATTAAAACATCTGACCACACCAAGATCGGTGTGACAAGATGCTTTCCCAATTTAAAAATGACCGGCGAAACTGAAGTTATAAAATGCTTGTAGCTCCTAGTTTCTTAGGCCATAGAGATGATTGGAGCCATTCTGGTCTCTGATCAGCTCTATGGTGAGCTGGTGGAACCACCGGATGGCTTTTCGGGTTCTCCGGTGGGACAGGAGAGCCAGAGAAAAACGCAGAAGGCAGCAGGGGCGTGGGGTGGTATCCACTCCTGTACATACTACCCACTATCATACTCTTCACACTCCTCTCCTGCACATACTGGTCACTGTCATACCCTCCTCAATTCTCTCCTGTACATACTACCCACTGTCATACTCTCCACACTTCTCTCCTGTACATACTACCCACTGTCATACTCTCCACACTTCTCTCCTGTACATACTACCCACTGTCATACTCTCAACACTTCTCTCCTGTACATACTACCCACTGTCATACCCTCCACACTTCTCTCCTTTACATACTGCCCACTGTCATACCCTCCACACTCCTCTCCTGTACTTACTGTCCACTGTTATACCCTCCACAATCCTCTCCTGTACATACTGTCCTTTGTCATACCCTCCACACTCCTCTCCTGTACATAACGCCCACTATCATACCCTCCACAATCCTCTCCTGTACATACTACCCACTCTCATACCCTCCACAGTCCTCTCCTGTACATACTACCCACTGTCATACCCTCCATACTCCTCTTCTGTACATACCGTCTACTGTCATATCCTCCACACTCCTCTCCTGTACATACTGCCCACTCTCATACCCTCCACACTCCTCTCCTGTACATACTGCCCACTCTCATACCCTCCATACTCCTCTCCTGTACATACTACCCACTTTCATACCCCCAGGGGCCCATGATGCTGGTAATGTGGCACTGACAATGAGAGGCTCCTCATTTCTTTATTGGGTCACCAGCTTTAAGTCTTCTGCCTGTCTGCACGTTCATGAGCTTCATGCCCTTCCACGTAGGCCTAATGCATTAATGTTGCATCATAGTGGCAGCCATCTTTAAACCTGAGGGCCCCATGATCTCCTATTGCCCGGGGGGCCCCATGAGTTGTCAGTCCGTCCCTAATCGTCGACCACATTTCCACTTCTTCAGGAGCAGGCGTATGATGCGTATCTGTAAAAATACATGAGTGTATAGAAAAAATGGCAATATAATCTGATGGATAGAATGGGGAGGGGGACGCAAGAAAAGTCACATCCCCAATCAACTTACAATGCAGCTCAACTTAAAAAGGTATGGCCAGGGCTGCTATTAGAAATCATGGGGCCCCGTACAGCCTACCTGACAGGGTCCCCCCTTGATCCCGCACTCGACCCCACCCCTGACCCCATGCTGTCAGGGGGGGGGGGGTAAATCCAGGAAACTGATGGCAGGGGCATGTTACTGTTCATATTCAAAACAATGTAACATGTTCCAAATGGTGAACATATCCTTTGATAATCATTTTTATGCTAAACGTATTACACATAATATAAAGCAGCAGAGATGTCTTATTTTAGAACTTTTTTACAACAAATAAGATGGGATGCGCTCAGGTGTGTTCGGACCTTAGTCTGAATCCACCTTAGCTGTCCTGCCAGGAAGCTGTCACAGCGCCCCACCAATAATAATTGGAGCTGAATGGGACAGATCTCAGTGTTTTGATGTCCATGCCTGTTCAGTGTGTGTCCGCATACAGTATGGGCTTGTGGTGGCTTTATGGGTGGCAAGATGTTAATGGACTTGTGTCCATTTGTATCAGGCTAACTCTGATCTGTCACATTTAGGACACAGACCTTTTAAACATTTTTTTGGACCTGAATGGACACAGAGGTAGGTGGGTATAAACGGACTCAAGCCCATTTAAATCTGGACTCCCCAAACCTACACGGAGCTTTCCATCAAGGCCGCAGGAAAAACAGACGGACTTAATTGGAAGGCTGGGGTAAAAGGTTCTTAAAAGGGAGTGGTTTGGGGGTGCCAAAAATGCAGCTGTTGGTATGTGGCGCTACCTGCTCAAGGGGAATAGGAGGAAAGTGCCTTGGTGCACAGATTGTGTGTATGTATAAGCTAAGATTGTTTAACCACTTTAGCCCTGGAGGATTTGGCTGCTCAAAGACCAGGCCCTATTTTGCGATTCAGCACTGCATGACTTTAACGGACAATTGCACGGTCATTCGATGCTGTACCTAAATGAAATTCACGCCCTTTTTTTCCCACAAACAGAGCTTTCGTTTGGCGGTATTTGATCATCTGTGCGATTTTTTATTTTTTGCGCTATAAACAAAACAAGAGTGACAATTTAAAAAAAAATAACAATATTTTTCAAATGTTTTTATATGAAATTCTCCAAAAAAAAGTAAAAATCTAAATTTTTTAACATTTTAGGCCAGTTTGTTTTCTGCTACATATTTTTGGTAAAAAAAATCCCAATAATTTTATTTGCGGGACTGCGACATTGCGGCGGACAGATCGGACCCCTGACTGACATTTTTTACACTTTTGGGGGTACTAGTGACATTACTAAAATAATCAGTGCTATAAATATGCACTGTTACTGTAAAAATTACAACGGCAGAGAAGGGGTTAACTTTATTGGTGATCATGGGGTTAAGTGTGTCCCTAGGGGCGTGATTCTAACTGTCAGGGGGCGTGGCTAGTGAAGTAACCACAGAGACATGCGATCCAATATAGCAGGATCACATAGCCTCTGTGCCTACTTCAGGGAGAATAACAGACGGCTGTGTTTACATCAGCCGTCTGTCTTTCTCCCTCACCTGCGGGAGATCGCGAGTGGCCGGCGGACATCGGAGCCGCCGGTCACACGCGCTGGCTCCCCAAGGAACGAGCGGGGGCGGGAACGCGCCGCTGGCGGCGTGTGCTCGCCCCCTACAGGTTCGTGGGTGAGCGATGTATGGTCTATAAACAAGGAAAAAAAAGGGGGAGCAAACCCTGAACATGTATATCTAAAGCCGGTGCAGCTATGAACCAAGCGACATGTATATTAAAAAAGAATAGCGGACACATGCAAAAGAAAAGGCTTTCAAATATGGAGACAATCCATAAATAAAAATGGGGATTTGGTCCCACCATATGGCCATATCGTGCTCAAGCCCACCACTACGTCAAAGTACCCCATTATCAGTGGGTCCTACACTATCCATAAAAAAGGATGAATCCAGCCTCTCTAACCCTTGGAGATAACACTCCTTGCTGGGAGAGATGTGCGACTGCACTACAAGCGACTCCTCCTATATCTACTTGATAGTGGACACTTGATAGAGTACAGGTGTGTGTGGGGGGTGGGGTGCTCAACCTCAGAAGTCTGGTCAGACCGAATACATAATAAACAAGCAAAAAATTGGGGGAGCAAACCCTGAACATGTATATCTAAAGCCGGTGCAGCTATGAACCAAGCGACATGTATATTAAAAAAGAATAGTGCACACATGCAAAAGAAAAGGCTTTCATGGGACCAAATCCCCATTTTTATTTATGGATTGTCTCCATATTTGAAAGACTTTTCTTTTGCATGTGTGCGCTATTCTTTTTTAATAGACGTATGGTCTATGTCGCTTTGCCTGTAAGCAGCAGAGTGCCGCAGTAAATCCTCTTGGGCCGGTCGTAAAGTGGTTAAAAACGTAATTGTCCACAAAAAAAAACAATCACCATATTGTAGTAAACATAAGCATTACGGTAATACAAAATTATATAAAATTGTATAAAAGTGCAGCTGGGTCTGGCAGGCTCTAAATCATCAGCATTGCTCAGACTGCCCAGTAAAGTCCTTCCTCCAGTATATGTTGTTGAGGATTTGTGTCCTCAAATCCTCAACAACATATACTGGAGGAAGGACTGAGCAATGCTGATGATTTAGAGCCTGCAAGACCCAGCGGATGCCCAGGAGGGGGACTTATAGCTACTGAGGCAACAACCCCCCCCCCCCCGGACATCCAATAAGGGACCCGTTGCAAACGAGACCAGAAACTGAGTATACATAGCCTGCACTCCTGTTGAAAGGGGAGTTCCGTGTGGTGAGTGCAATACCTAGTGGGGGGCTACGGGTAAACGCACTGGAACACCTGCACGGGACCGGTTGTTTTATCACCCGGAGTAACTGGACACCCCACTGTCTAGCACTAAGAACTAGAGATTTTTCCATCATTTCTCTATGCTAATACTTGGTCTGCACTATTGGCACTCATTATAATTTATCACAATACCCCCCGGGAAGTAGGGTATCACCCAGCATTGGTGTTTACTAGTTTAAGCAACAGAGTATTTAATTTATTTTATTTAGTACAGTTAGCACATGCAATATCATTTTCTAATAAAGCTGTTTTTTTCTGAGCAGCACAGTATATGAATGAGCACCAATATCAATTTTGTTATACGTTGAGCAGCAGCACTTGCACAAAGCACGTAACACTTTCATAGGGGTGTAAACAGACACCCAGCAAGCTAACACTTACTCTTCACTTAGCACGGTGCTCTTTTATACAATTTTATATAATTTTGTATTAATGCTTATGTTTACTACAATATGGTGATTGTTTTTTTGTGGACAATTACGTTTTTAAACAATCTTAGCTTATACATACACCCAATCTGTGCACCAAGTCACTTTACTCCTATTACCCTTGTGCAGGTAGCGCCACATACCAACACCTCATTGCATTTATCTTTGTACCCTAAACCTTTAGGGGTAGGTTGGTTGCAGCTTACACCTGACTATTTTACCCAGGTCCTCCATAGCGCTGGTCACACCCAGTTTTTACAAAAATGCAGCTCAGCTGAGTGTTTTTACTGCCCCCCAAACAAATGTGTGAAGTAGCACAGCTATATTCTGTGTAGGTGCATGGGTGAAGAGCAGCATGCGGAAAATGGAGAAAAAGTCCCTCCTCTACTTTCACATCCTGGGCCCCTCTTTAGACCTGAGGGGCCAGGAAATTACTATATTTCCTGTTTATCAGGTGGGTGTGTGGCTGTGGCTTAAAAAGTCCTAATTTATTATAGCTAGAAATTAACTGTAAAGCTACCCGGGCCCCCCTGTGGAGTTTATGAGCTCCGGGCCCGGTACAACAGGGCTGGCTGTACTGCCTTATCAGCGGCACTGCATATGACGTTGAACGTTGGATATGGCCATGGCTGTCCCAACCTCTTCCATTTAATTACTGAACAGGGATGGAGGCGCATGATATTTTGATCATGGCTTCATTTTAAAGTCCCACATTCCCCTTCCCATTCATTACAATTAGGGATGGAGAGGCATGACTACAGCTGGCATGTATTTTCTTGCATATTCTTTGACTGCATTTGATGGCACAACTTCCCCAGCTATCACCAATGTGCGAACCGCCCCCTTCAGGGTGGTCTATGTTTACTCATCATGCATCAGTTTATATCCTTATGTATTGTAATTTTGTTTTTCAACATGTCATTGTTTTTTTTTTGTTTTCCTGTTTTTTATTCACATTCTCATGGGCTTGTGTCGTTGGTTGGGCTGTCTGCTGTCCTTCTCTGGGAGCTGCGATGCGTACTGGTACTCTACCCCTTCTCCCCCTGCCTTTTTTGCATGGGAGTTCGGGTGGATGTCCCCTACGCATCGGCGCCAATTGTGTGACGCTATATCAGGGCCTCACTTGCCGGCTGTGTCTTCCATCCACAGCGTGCTATAGGCGTCCTCTTTGGCGGTATACACCATCTGGTGTCCGCCGTCCGATGAGAGATGCCTTCTCTTTAGCACACTAGCGTGACGCTGGGGGCGTTTGATGAGCGGCTTGGTATGTATGTAGTACACATGTACAGAGTCTTTGGGCTTGGTATTTTCATCTTTCATTTCAGTAAATTTCCCACTCATCCGTCACCACCTTATGGTGTGTGTCTTTGGCATCTTTCTTTCCTTCTTTTTTTTTCATTAGTTTTTCTGTTTTCCCTCTCTTCTTCTCTTTTGGCACATCACTGCGTCATTCACTATTGCTGGTTACACTGATCCATTGATCCCTACCCACTCCCCGTTTTCTTCTGGTTCGGGACACTTTTTCACCTTTATTCACTGTTCCCTTCCACTCAGCGTATGAACCTTTATTCTTGGATACTGCTATTATGATAATATGATATATGATTATGATAATAGCACCCTGCACTCCATTGAGTATACACATTTATTTATTTTTGACAGGTATCTCACACGCTGTTATTTACATTTCCACAAATACTCATTTCAAGCCCATTGCCTCTGGGTGTGTGGTGTGCCTGCCCGGGTCACCCGCTTTGCACTCCCTCAGCTCCCGTGTTGGACATCCATGTCCTTATCTAACGTTCAACTTCATACCTTTTTAAGTTGATCTGCATTGTAAGTTGATTGGGGGACGTGACTTTCCTTCTCTCCTGTGACAGGAGTCACTTTGGCTGGGGGGCTTGTGGAACCCAGATTACTTCAGAGAGGTCAGGAAACTCCTTGTTCAGCTTCCCCGGCCCATCTTATGCGTAAGTCACCCTGTGTCTATTAGGGGCACAAGGTGACCAAGAACCCCAGTGGAGTCAGAGAGGTATGTTGAGTGTTTTGCAGATCTCACTTTTTGTCACAAAGTTTTGGAAATTGAAAAAAAGAGGAAAAAAAATGCATTTTCCTGTTTTTTCTTAATTTTCCAAAAAAAACAAGAGCTGCAAAATACTCACCATGCCTCTCAGCAAATAGATTGGAGTGTTTACTTGGCAAAATGGGGTCATTTGGGGGGGGGGGGGTTTGTGCCATCTTGGCTTTTTAGGGACTTCAAAAGTGTGATAGGTAGTAAGGAGTGGGATCAACAATTTACGTCCTTAGAAAGCCAGAAGGTGCAGATTGGTTTTCCGGGTCCTGTACGCGGCTAGGCTGGCAAAAAGTCGAACACATGGGGTATCCCTGTACTCAGGAGAAGCAGCAGAATGTATTTTGGGGTGTCATTTCACATATACCCATGGCATGCGTGATTTATTGACAACTTTGTGTAAAAAAATAAATAAAAAAATAAAAAATAATAATTTTCCCGAAACTTGTGGCAAAATATAAATATAAACCATGCTTCTCAGCCAATAGCTTGGAGTGTCTACTTTGCAAAATGGGGTCATTTGGGGGGGGGTTGTGCTATCTTGAAATTTCAGGGCCTCTGAAACTGTGACAATTTACGCCATTAGATATCCTGAAGATGTGGACTGGTTTTTGGGGTCGCGTACACAGCTAGACTCCCAAAAAGTCTCACACATGTGGTATCCCTGTACTCAGGAGAAGCAAAAGAATGTATTTTTTGGTGTCATTTCACATATTCCCATGGCATGCATGAGCAATATATCCTTTAGTGACAACTTTCTGTAAAAAAAACAAAAAAAAAAAAAAACTTTTCCCGAAACTTGTGGCAAAATATAAAATACTCCATGGACTCACCATGCCTCTCAGAAAATAGCTTTGGGTGTCTACTTTTCAAAAAAGGGGTCATTTGGGGGGTGTTTGAACTGTCCCGGCATTTTATGCTCAATCTTATCCACACATCACCCACTCTTCTAACCACTGGAAAACCAATCCTTTTCTGTGCCTTTTTGTTTACATGAAAAAATATTTTTTTTTTTACTAGAAAATTACTTTGAACCCCCAAACATTATATATTTCTTTAAAGCAGAGGCCCTATAGAATAAAACGGTGGATGTTGCAAATTTTTTTGTCACACGGTATTTGCGCACAGATTTTCCAAACGCAATTTTTGCGAAAAAAATACATTTTTTTTAAATTTATTGCACAAATACACTATATAATTCCAATTTTTTTGGTAAAATTTTAAAAGATGATCTTATGCCAAGTACATAGATACCAAACATGACATGCTTTAAAAATTGCACACGCCTGCGCAGCGGAAACAAAGTACGTACATTTTTAAAAACCTTTAAAAGTCTCTACAGGTTACCACTTTTAGACTTACAGAGAAGGTCTACTGCAAGAATTTCTGCACTCGATCTGGCAATCGCGGCGATACCTCACATGCATGCTGCAATTGCGGTTTACATATGACAGTAGACCCACGCTTGCGTGTGCCATTGCGCGCAAGCACGGGGGGAAAGGGGGGAGCTCGAATTTTTTTTTTTTTTTTTTTTGCTTTTTTATATTATTTTGACACCTTTCCTTTAATTTTTTTTTTTTTTTTAAATAATTTTTATTGTTATCACAGTGAAATTAAATATCCCCTATGATAGCAATCTGTAGTGACAGGTACTCTTTTTTTAAAAAATTGGGGTCTTTTAGACTCTAGATCTCTCCTCTGACCTTAACGCATCTGACCACACCAAAATTGGTGTGATAAAATACTTTCCCAATGGCCCTGTTTATTTCTGCCGAAAAAGAAGTCATGAAATGCTCGTAGCTTCCGGTATCTTAGGCCATAGAGATGATTGGAGCCATTCTAATCTCCAATTAGCTCTATGGTTAGATAATTGAACCACCGGCTGCACTCTCGGGTTAACCGGTGGGACAGGAGAGCCCGAGAAAAACCACGGAAGGCGGCGGCGCGGGGGGGGGGGGAGGCCCCTCCCACTGCATGTAAAAGCAGTCTAGCAGCCAATTACCGGCTAGGATTGCTTTTACATGTAAGCCGACCGCTGGCTGTAAAAAACGATACCAAGATGATGCCTAAATCTGCAGGCATCATCCTGGTATAACCACTCAAAGTCCAGCAACGTACCAGTACATTGCTGGTCCTTGTTTGGCATATAGGTTTTTTTTTTTCATGCAGCCTGTGGGCTGAACGGAAAAAAAGAGAACCTATCAGAAATCAGCACAGGAATAATGCATAGTATTACTTCTCATTAACCGCCCAAACAACCACCCACTGAATTTAATGATGGGTATACACGACACTATCCACGTATACCAAAATAGGATTTTAACTGCAGTGCTGAAATCAGAAAATCACCACAGCTGCTATCAGCAAAGGTATCCATATATGCTGAGCGCAAACGCTGTTTGTGTCAGAATATATAAAATCAATGTCATGGTAGCCAACGAGTACCTGCAAGAGAAACAGGTCACAAAAGAATGAACAAACAAAGTACATTAAAATAAGTACAGTAGGAAGAGTAGAAGAACATATAAAATGACTGACACAACAACAGTTTTTGGATCCTTTTGTTTTTCTTTCTAACTGTTTCTTGATGTCTTGATTTGGGACTGCGATCTTCCAGCTTGGGTCTCTCATGCCTCTCATGCAGCCGGCTCACTGCATCTGGAAGGGGAAGTTGGGCAGGCATGCCTCTTGGGTACAGGTAGGCAAGGATCTCTTCCTGGAATTCCCGGAAAGATCCATTTCGTCCTGACGCCCTGTATAGGACAAAGGCGTTCAGCATAGCCAATTGGTAAAGGTAAACAGACACTTTTTTGTACCAGCGTCTGGCTTTACGGGCAACTAAATACGGCGCCAAAAGCTGGTCATTAAGGTCCACCCCTCCCATGTTAAGGTTATATTCGTGGACACAGAGGGGTTTCTCCACAACGCCAGTTGCAGTAGTGATTTGGATCGTCGTGTCTGCGTGAAGGGAGGACAGAACATAAACATCCCGTGTATCCTTCCACTTCACCGCAAGCAATTTGTCCGTTTTCAAGCAGGCTCTCGCCCCCCAACTAAGACGGGAATCTACAAGCCATTGGGGGAAGCCCCGGCGATTAGGTCGCACAGTGCCACATGCGCCAATTTGTAAATCGAGAAGGTGACTAAATAGTGGCACGCTTGTGTAAAAGTTGTCCACGTACCCCTTTTTCCGGATAAGGGTGACACCAAGTCCCAAACAATCTTACCGCTGCTCCCTATGTAGTCTGGGCAGTTCGGGGGCTCCACAGTGCTATCTTTTCCCTCATAGACCCAGAAACTAACTGTATAGCCTGTGGCCCTGTCACACAATTTATACAGTTTGACCCCGTACTTGGTACGCTTGCTGGGGAGGTACTGTTTCATAGCAAGGCGGCCAGTAAATTTAATCATGGACTCGTCAACGCAGACAACTTGTTCGGGGGTAAACAAGGCTGCAAACCGCTGATTGAAGTGGTCTATGAGGGGCCGAATTTTGTGGAGCCGATCGTATTCAGGGTTTCCCCGAGGACAACAGAGTTCATTGTCGCTGAAATGCATAAATCGCAGAATTTGCTCCTATCTCCCCCTGGACATGGAGGCAGAGTACATGCGTATATGGTGAACTGGGCTAGTGGACCAATATAGCCGCAATTCACTCTGTTTAGTTATGCCCATGTGGAGGGAAAGGCCCAGAAAGATTTTAAATTTGGAAACCGTTATAGGTTTCCAGCCGAATTGTCTGGCAAGGGGCGAATTTGGGTTGGCGGCGATGAACTGTTGTGCATATAAATTTGATTGATCCACAATAGATCTGTAAAGATCTTCCGTGAAGAACAGCTCATAAAAGTTCAGGGGCGTAAAACCAGCTGTCTCCACGTGGATTCCAGGTTGGGCGGTTAATGGGGGAAGTACTGGCGCTGTAGAATCAGTGGGTTGCCAATTGGGATATGCCAGCGCATCAGGGAGGGCACTATGGGCTCTACGGGCCTGTCTACGAATACGCGGTGGCTGCGGGCCACTACTTGTGCTAGCCACCGCACCAGCTTCAACTGCACTTAGGGGACTCGCCATGTCACCAGGTGATACTGCAGTGCTGGTTGTACTAGGTC
Organism: Pelophylax lessonae; assembly: GCF_965119305.1. NCBI lineage: Eukaryota > Metazoa > Chordata > Amphibia > Anura > Ranidae > Pelophylax > Pelophylax lessonae. Next base: position 718,534,390 of record NC_138769.1, on the reverse strand, counting down.
CAGGGTGTACTAGGCCGCTGGCGCTTGCCAGGTCGCCAGAAAAATGAGCGGCACTAGTAACCACACTCTGCTCCATACGAGCACCCTGCGATTCCTGCATCTCAACAACTCCAGAATGGGGTTGGGTATGCCTGGGTCTAACAGGGACCCATCTGTCGTCGGAGCTATCTGTCAGGGAGCCGCTGCTGTCATCAGGTTCATATGCTGACACTAATTCGGTCATTGTAGCTTCCCCATCGCTATCCGATGACACGGCCAGTATATTATATACCTCTTCACCACTGTACCAACGTTTGGTCATTTTGGTAACTAAATTTACCGGTACAGTGGTGCGACTCACAGGTAATAAAAGCACCTGGTTGTCAAGGAATATATCGAGCGCTACCAAAAAAACTGCTAATGCTAGCAGGGATCAGGCCTGACTCTGCTAACACAGCGGTTTTGTGTGTTGTGTTTTTTTGTAAGTGACAGTAATCTATTGATTACTACACTTACCTGGGTGAAAGGGTTAAACGCAGGTGCTGGCCGGAATCAGTGCTGATCGTGCAAACACCACGTTTTGGGAACCCTAAACTATGGGGGCGCTAGTATAGTTCTAATCAGATCAGATATTGATCTGTTCAAACACTATACTAGTAATGGAAGTGTATGTGCGTGCGTGCGTGCGTGCGTGTGTGTGTATGGTAATCAAGGGGTTATTTCTAACTATGCGCCGAGGATCTGGGGGGGGGGTGGCGTGGACCCTAAACCTCCTTTGGGAAAGAAACTAACTCGCTAGCGCAACCTCAAGTCACAATCACACTAATACAAAATACAGTAAAAACAGTATATTATGTGTGTATTAGTGTGCAATGTGACAGGGGGGAAGGGGTTAACTGGATGTGATCAGGGAGGGATCAGGGGGTTAAATCTTTATTGGAAGGGGCTGGCGGGTATCCTAAGGATAAAAGGAACGGTGGCAAGCGCTAAACCTGGTCACAAGTCACACTTATACGGGTATATAGAAAATGCTATATACTGTGTACAGTGTGTGTTGTGGCAGGGGGTGTAGGGGTGATCAGGGGGGGGGTCAGGGGGTTGAATCTTTATTGGGTGGGTGGCGGGGACCCTAAACCTTCTTGGGACAGAAACTTAGTCACCTCCGCTAATTCTGATGACAATCACACTAATACAAAAATACAAAAACACTGTATATTACGTTTGTATTAGTGCTGATGTGACAACGGGGTAGGGGTTAACTGGCGGTGATCAGGGGGGGATCAGGGGGTTAAATCTTTATTAGGGGGGGGGGTGGCGGGTAATTCAAGTGGAAAAGGGGGGGTCGCAAGCGCTACACCTGACCACAAATCACACTTATTCAGGTATATAGGAAAATGCTATATGCTGTATATAGTGTGTGTTGTGTCAGGGGCTGTAGGGGTTAATCGGGGGGGGGGGGCAATCGGGGGGTAAATGTGCCTATCTAGCTGTGTGTGACTGTGTTTGGTGCAGTACTTACAGTTAGATGTGCTCTCTTCTCCAGATGAATCCAAAAAGGATCATGGGAGAAGAGGGCACGTCTTTTCTGAGTCTGTGTTTACATTTCACAGACTCAGAACAGGATCTGATTGGGCAGGACCGATCTACAGGTCCAGGCCAAAAATCATTGGCCTGGACCTGATGACTGATCGGTTCTGAACCCAATCGAGCCATCGGTGTTGGCGGGGACGGGCGGGAGTGCGCACAGGACCAGCGGGAAGTAGCGACGTAGACCTACGTCGCTCTGCCTGGCCGGGGCTGACTGCCGCAGTAAATATACTGTGCGCAGTCGGCAAGTGGTTAAATAATATGTATATATTCATTATATCTGTATTTTTATATACTTGGGAGGTAATTTAAATGAGACTATCATCAATCTAGAATTTCGTATAGATGAGAAGGTATACTGGATACATATAGATTAGCCCAAGGAAGATACTAATAGTGAACAGCCAATGAATAAACAAGTGAAAAAAGTGCGAATTGGTGACATTGAGAAAGGAGTACGTGCAGATTGGGAAGGATGAATGAGGGTAAAAAGGATTGGAGCGATTAAAAGCCAAACAAAAAGAGAGAGAAAAAAAGGGCTATAGTGCCTATAAAAATGACATAGTCTGTTTGCATTAGAAAAAATATAAGGGGAGGGGGGGGGGGAGGGGAATTTTAAGGAGTTGATAGAAAAAAAATCCCATAATGAGTGATCACAAACATCACATAGCAAGGACTTGTGCAAACCCGTGCTCAAGGGAAGGTGCATCAATGAATGAAATAGCGGGACTACAGAACAAATTGTGAATATATTTACCCGGTTTTTGGAGTAAAAGGAATAGAAGCTTGTGAAGGTAAATGATGGTAGCTCTCCATATTACTGCCCCAATGTGCGATGGCGTGTCCACGCTAACGCCATGCAGCGTCGGTTATAAGTAGACGGAAACCATGCCTCCCACATCCGGTCAAAAAACCGGATGTGGGTGGGAACGGACCGCCACCCACGCTGCTAGAATGACAGCATCCCGGATAGTTGCGCAAAGAAGCGCCGCACTGGGATACAAAGCATGGTGCCGATGAGAGACAAGACGCTCCGCCCCCCGTCAAGATGCTAGGCAGAGATAGGCAGGGGGAAGGTCGGCTGATCAATCATCGCAGCCCCGGGACAGGAGACCAGGGTCGGCCACCACCGCTGCACTCCCCATTGGACTCTTCTTGATCTGCCACACCACTCATTACCATATTTCTCATTTCATTATTTTTCTTATTATTTATTAATTATTTATTTTATTTTTGATTATTCCCAGTTAATTACATATTCATACATTCTTCAAAACTTACAACTCCTTATTTAATTATTTATTATATTTCTACCAACTAGATTTAATTATCAGCCCAGATATTCTTATTATCACAGTCCAATGGGGAGTGCAGCGGTGGTGGCCGACCCTGGTCTCCTGTCCCGGGGCTGCGATGATTGATCAGCCGACCTTCCCCCTGCCTATCTCTGCCTAGCATCTGGACGGGGGGTGGAGCGTCTTGTCTCTCATCGGCGCCATACTTTGTATCCCAGTGCGGCGCTTCTTTGCGCAACACTATCCGGGATGCTGTCATTCTATCTGTGTGGGTGGCGGTCCGTTCCCACCCACATTCGGTTTTTTGACCGGATGTGGGAGGCATGGTTTCCGACTACTTATAACCGACGCTGCATGGCGTTAGCGTGGACACGCCATCACACATTGGGGCAGTAATATGGAGAGCTACCATCATTTACCTTCACAAGCTTCTATTCCTTTTACTCCAAAAACCGGGTAAATATATTCACAATTTGTTCTGTAGTCCCGCTATTTCATTCATTGATGCACCTTTCCTTGAGCACGGGTTTGCACATGTCCTTGCTATGTGATGTTTGTGATCACTCATTATGGGATTTTTTTCTATCAACTCCTTAAAATTCCCCTCCCCCCCCCCTTCCCCTTATATTTTTTCTAATTCAATCAGACTATGTACTTTTTATAGGCACTATAGCCCTTTTTTTCTCTCTCTTTTTGTTTGGCTTTTAATCGCTCCAATCCTTTTTACCCTCATTCATCCTTCCCAATCTGCACGTACTCCTTTCTCAATGTCACCAATTTGCACTTTTTTCACTTGTTTATTCATTGGCTGTTCACTATTAGTATCTTCCTTGGGCTAATCTATATGTATCCAGTATACCTTCTCATCTATACGAAATTCTAGATTGATGATAGTCTCATTTAAATTACCTCCCAAGTATATAAAAATACAGATATAATGAATATATACATATTTTTTAATTGCAGTACTTGCTCCACCTTATTATACTTGTTTCATCATCCCTTGGAAGGTTGCCCTAAATCATCATCCCTTGGAAGGTTGCCCCATATCTAAGGACCTGTATCTTACTGTGGTCATCTATCCATGTGGTGCTTTCCCTTCCTTCCCCCTCTGTGCTGAGGTGTGTCCGTGCTTCAGCCCCAGGTTAGGCGCTCCCAGAGTCGACCCTGCCTTTGCCTCCTAAGATTGGACTGCTGCTTGGACATACAACGCTACTTAAGGTAGTGTCTATTTTAGGACATATGGATTTTTTTCTCATTTTTCCATTATAATCTCATAATTTTATATTTTTAGATACATATATATCTTTCAAAAGCTCCTGATGAATGGACGGAGGTCCATGAAACGCGTCGAGCCTACACTTACTCAGATACTTACCTGTTTACATGTTTAAGACTACGAACCTACAGAGAAGACAGTAATATATGTAGCATATGGAATATATGCATTACTATTGATTTATGATTGTTGTACCTGTTTTTACTTATCATGAAATGTTATGTGTTTTACTGTGGTAACATAGATTACATGTTACTTCTCTGTGGGTGTCTTTGTTGTTGGCGTATGCCAATTTTAATAAATTTATGTCTAACTGACCTAATTTAAAGTCCCACATTCTGTTCTTTCTTTTTTCATATTTATGTAACAGTGATTTTTTATCATATTTATTCATTCAATAAAATATTCCATGTCCAATTTTACCTCAATTAAAGTCCCACACTCCTTTTTTTGCCCATATAATAACAAGTGGGACACAATCATGAAGTGGAACGAAATTTATTGGATATTTCAAACTTTTTTAACAAATAAAAAACTGAAAAATTGGGCGTGCAAAATTATTCAGCCTCTTTACTTTCGGTGCAGCAAACTCTCTCCAGAAGTTCAGTGAGGATCTCTGAATGATCCAATGTTGACCTAAATGACTAATGATGATAAATAGAATCTACCTGTGTGTAATCAAGTCTCCGTATAAATGCACCTGCACTGTGATAGTCTCAGAGGTCCGTTTAAAGCGCAGAGAGCATCATGAAGAACAAGGAACACACCAGGCAGGTCCGAGATACTGTTGTGGAGAAGTTTAAAGCTGGATTTGGATACAAAAAGATTTCCCACGCTTTAAACATCCCAAGGAGCACTGTGCAAGCGATAATATTGAAATGGAAGGAGTATCAGACCACTGCAAATCTATGAAGACCTGTCCGTCCCTCTAAAGTTTCAGCTCCTACAAGGAGAAGACTGATCAGAGATGCAGCCAAGAGGCCCATGATCACTCTGGATGAACTGCAGAGCTCTACAGCTGAGGTGGGAGACAATGCAAAACATTATTTTTGGTGTAAAAGCAACACAGCTCATCCCCCTGAACACACCATCCCCACTGTCAAACATGGTGGTGGCAGAATCATGGTTTGGGCCTGCTTTTCTTCAGCAGGGACAGGGAAGATGGTTAAAATTGATGGGAAGATGGATGGAGCCAAATACAGGACCATTCTGGAAAAAAACCTGATAGAGTCTGCAAAAGACCTGAGACTGGGACGGAGATTCGTCTTCCAACAAGACAATGATCCAAAACATAAAGGTGTTAGAATGGCCAATTCAAAGTCCACACCTGAATCCAATCGAGAATCTGTGGAAAGAACTGAAAACTGCTGTTCACAAACGCTCTCCCTTCTACCTCACTGAGCTCGAGCTGTTTTGCAAGGAGGAATGGGCAAAAATTGTAGTCTCTCGATGTGCAAAACTGATAGAGACATACCCAAGCGACTTACAGCTGTAATCACAGCAAAAGGTGGCACTACAAAGTATTAACTTAAGGGGGCTGAATAATTTTGCACGCCCAATTTTTCAGTTTTTTATTTGGTAAAAAAGTTTGAAATATCCAATAAATTTTGTTCCACTTCATGATTGTTTCCCACTTGTTGATTCTTCACAAAAAATTACAGTTTTATATCTTTGTTTGAAGCCTAAAATGTGGCAAAAGGTTGCAAAGTTCAAGGGGGCCGAATACTTTGGCAAGGCATTGTAAATGCGTAAATGTTTAGGACAGGGGTCTTCAAACTATTCCCCCTTCAGTTGTTCAGGAACTACAATTCCCATCATGCCTAGTCATGGCTGTGAATATCAGAGTTTTACAATGTCTCATGGGATGTGTAGTTCTGCAACAGCTAGGGGGCCGTAGTTTAAGGATCCCTGGTTTAGGAGATTTTTACTGTTTATGCATGCGCTGTGGAGGAATGGCCACCCATGCCATTTCTTCAGAGCCCTGTGCCATGACCAGCGGCTCCTGCATGCATACGCGGGAACGACAACACATGGCTCCTTCCAGTCACACATCCGAAGTCCGCGGAACCAGAAGGAAGACGGGTGAAGATGGATGCGGTGACAATGTGAGCTTTGTTTGCAGGTAACCACTCAAGGTCCAGTGATGTACCAGCAGCGACGTCCTTGTTGGGCATATATTGTAATGTTCTTTTTTTTCATGCAGCCTGTGGGTTGAACAAAAAAAGAGAACCTAACAGATTCCTCTATTCAAATGGATCGATATGAAGAAATCTCTGCCAGAAAAGTGTGTGGTATGCCCACTATTAGAAGATATCTCCCTGCATCCACCCACTTCTAATGAGCATACAGTAAATGCAATGTTAATTTTCTTTTTCCGTTCAGCAAAAAAAAAAAGAATCTAACAGATTACTCCATTCACATTTATCAATGTGGATGAAGAAATCTCTGCCAAGAAAAGTGAAAAGAAATATATCCTGAAGCATAGGGGTCCACTGTCCTCCGGAGCCCCCATGCTTCGGCATATACAGTACGCTTTTTTTTTTTTTTAAATATGCTGAAGAAATCACCTCCTATAGCGCTGCAATCATTGATCTATGTATTCTGAAAGCAAACCATGTATGTTTCTGTCAGAATAAACAGATCAGTGCTGCAGCTGAATGGCGTTCCTGCAAGGCAAATAATGGTTACCAATAAAACACATGGCATGGGAGTTTGGGTGGATGTCCCCTATGCATCGGCGTCATGCCTCGTGCCGATTGTGTGACGATATATCAGGGCGTAACCTGCCGGCTTTGTCTTCCATCCACAGCGTGCTATAGGCATCCCCTTTGGCGGTATACACCATCTGGTGTCCGCCGTCCAACGAGCGATGCCTTCTCTTTAGCACACTAGCGTGACGCTGGGGGCGTTTGATGGGCGGCTTGGTATGTATGCAGCACACATGTACAGAGTCTTTGGGCTTGGTTTTTTTCATCTTTCATTTCAGTATATTTCTCACTCATCCGTCACCACCTAGGGCCTTTATGGTGTGTGTCTTTGGCATCTTTCTTTCCTCCTTTTTTTTTTCATCAGTTTTTCTGTTTTCCCTCTCTTCTTCTCCTTTGGCACATCACTGTGTCGTTCCCTATTGCTGGTTACACTTATCCATTGGTCCCTACCCAATCCCTGTTTTGTTTTGGTTCGGGGCACTTGTTCACCCTTATTCACTGTTCCCTTCCACTCAGCGTATGAACCTTTATTCTTAGATAATGCTATTATGATAATAGCACCCTGCACTCCATTGAGTATAGACATTTATTTATTTTTGACAGGTATCTCACACGCTGTTATTTACATTTCCACAAATACTCATTTCAAGCCCATTTACCTCTGGGTGTGTGGTGTGCCTGCCCGGGTCGCCCGCTTTGCGCTCCCTCAGCTCCCTTGATGGACATCCATGGCCATATCCAACGTTCAACGTCATACCTTTTTAAGTTGAGCTGCATAGTAAGTTGATTGGAGACGGGACTTTCTTTCCCTCCCCCTCTCCATTCTATCCATCAGATTATATTGGCATTTTTTCTATACACTCATGTATTTTTACAGATACGAATCATACACCTGCTCCTGAAGAAGTGGAAATGTGGTCCACGATACGCGTTGAGCCTGGTTGATGCAAATATTATACTATTTTGTGATCACAAATCTAATGTATCTATGCAATTGTGCGATGTTGGTTTCTATACAACCTGTACTTGGGGATCACTTATCAGCTCATATTTGCTTTTCTTTCGCATTTTACATTTTGTAACATGTTATCAAAAGACTAAAAAAACAAAACACAAAACAAAACAAAAATTAAAAAGTTGGGACTTTATATGAGGCATTATCCCGATGGTATAAGCCTCCATCCCTAATTGTATAAATGTCAAGGGGGGGGGGAAGGAGAGAGGATAATAATGGTTAGTATCAGGTAAAAAGGCAATCGACATATTTGGATAAAACAAAGTAATGGATAATGTATATAGACATAATATCCGTAGACTATATTAAAATATAAAGCCGATTCGCCTGTAGTTACTTACAAATAAAATAGGTAGGAGGGGAAAAAAGGGGGACTTTATATGAGGTGTATGAGAACGGTTGGCGGGTAAACAATACAATCACAGGTATAAAATATATGAAAATATTTAATAAACAGATCTCATCACGATACATAGCATATTGTTAAATGCATGATACAAATATGTGATAATTAATATTGAAGAAAAAAACAATGTTGGACACTACATGCAAAGCTAGTGGGATGCACATTGGAAGGGGATGAACAATGATGGTAATTGCCATATATGGAATCCAAATATTGGAAAATAAAAAGGATGCACATTAAAAATCTCGACGCGTTTCGTGGATTATTCCAACTCATTAGGAGCAAGGGCATCCCCAGACCCACTTAACAGTGGAACCATGTAGATAAGGTAAAAGTATTTGGTAAAATAATTTGGTAAAAATATTGTGGACGGTTGTCCAGATGGGTAAGGGGCCTTTTCCGGGAGCTGTGGTGGCCTCGTCTGAGGCCAGAGGGCACCCCAAATGGACATCCATGAAAGAGGGAAGCAACCATAGCCCAGATTGATACGTAATGATGATGTCACATAAAATCCCCATGGATAACTGTGTAAATAAAGTAAGGAGTAAATGGTTATTAAAGTTGGGATATTTTGGTGACATGTAAAGTGGGGATAACACCCAAGATCAGGAAAGAGTTAGACCCATGATCTCCTCAAAAGCTCCCGGAAAAGACCCCTTGCCCATCTGGACAACCGTCCACAATATTTTTACCAAAATATCTATACCAAATTTTTTTACCAAAATACTTTTACCTTCTCTACATGGTTCCACTGTTAAGTGGGTCTGGGGATGCACTTGCTCCTGATGAGTTGGAATAATCCACGAAACGCATCAAGCTTTTTAATGTGCATCCTTTTTATTTTCCAATATTTGGATTCCATATATGGCAATTACCATCATTGTTCATCCCCTTCCAAAGTGCATCCCACTAGCTTTGCATGTAGTGCCCAACATTGTTTTTTTCTTCAATATTAATTATCACATATTTGTATCATGCATTTATCAATATGCTATGTATCGTGATGAGATCTGTTTATTAAATCTTTTCATATGTTTTATACCTGTGATTGTATTGTTTACCCGCCAACCGTTCTCATACACCTCATATAAAGTCCCCTCCTACCTATTTTATTTGTTAGTAACTACAGGCGAATCGGCTTTATATTTTAATATAGTCTACGGATATTATGTCTATATACATTATCCATTACTTTGTTTTATCCAAATATGCCGATTGCCTTTTTACCTGATACTAACCATTATTACCCTCCCTCCTTCCCCCCCCCCCTTGACATTTATACAATTAGGGATGGAGGCTTATACGATCGGGATAATGCCTCATATAAAGTCCCAACTTTTTAATTTTTGTTTTGTTTTTTGTTTTTTTAGTCTTTTGATATTCATAGGGATGGAGGTGTATGGCTCTGAGATTGGCCATTAACCGGTTGCCGACCGCCGCACGACTATATACTGCGGCGGTCAGCCCCGGCCAGGCAGAGTGACGTAGGGGTACGTCACTCGCCTGTCACTGACTTGCAAGCCAATTGCGGACGGGCGTGCGCCCGCCCCGTTCACTGACAAGTCAGTGCGTGTGACCTCACGATCGCTCCGGTGAAGGGAGAAAGGCGGACGGCTTATGTAAAACAAGCCGTCTGTCATTCTTCCCTGTGTAAAAATGAAGATCAGACGGTTCTACTATGTAGGACCGTTGATCTTTGTTTTTACACCAATAGCCATGTCCCTTTACAGTTAGAAACTCGCCCATAGGACACACTTAACCCCTCCCTCTCCAATACAGTTAACCCCTTCCCTGCCAGTGTAATTTTTACAGTAACAGTGTATATATATATATATATATATATATATAGCACTGATTACTGCAGTAATGTCACTGGTAACCCCAAAAATGTCAGTCAAGGGTCCGATCTGTCCACCGCAATGTCGCAGTACCGCAAAAAAAAAAAGAAAAATCGCAGATCGCCATTACGCGTTAAAAAAAACCCACCAAAAATCTTTCCCTTTGTTAGTAAACGCGATAACTTTTGCGCAAACCAATCAAAATAAGCTTTTTGCGATTTTTTTTTTTTTTTACCAAACATATGTAGCATAAAACAAATTGGCCGAAAATGTTAAAAAAACTTAGATTTTTACATTTTTTTGGGGGGAATTTCATATTAAAAAATGTGAAAAATATTGTTATTTTTGCAAAATTGACACTTTTTTGTTTATAGCGCATGATCAAAAAAACGCACAGGCGATCAAATACCACCAAAAGAAAGCTCTGTTTGTGGGAAAAAAAGGACGTCAAATTCATTTAGGTACAGCGTCGCACGACCGCGTAATTGTCCGTTAAAGTCACGCAGTAAAAAAAAAAAAACCCTGGTCTTTTAGCAGCCAAATCCTCCGGGGCTTAAGTGGTTAATGCAGGTTTTTCCAGCCTACATTTTACTAGTGTATTTATGCATCCATTGTTGTTATTGATCATGCTTACTACATTTTACTAGTGGATTTATGTATATATTGTTGCCATCCATCATGCACAGGGTAATCATTGGTTGGAAGTATAGACTTTTATTTCATTGTTGGGAGATTCTCCACTTGGGCCGTTGTCTAGCTCGGGAGCTGCGAGGCACTCCGGGAGGCCTCCCTCCTCCCCTATCGCTCCCATGTGGGGGCAGCACTCTGCTGTGCATCGGCGTCACGTCTTCTGCGCCGTTCGTGTGACGTCCTTATTTGGCGCCATCAGGCTAATGGCACGTGATATCCATCTCGCGCTCAAATACGAGGGAGACTGTGCGGTGCTGCCATCCTGGATGAACCTTGCTTGTCCGCGATGCAGCAACCCTCTCCCTCTACTGAGCATGGACGTGACGTTGGGGACCCCGCTGTGACCAGCCTCCGGTACACCCCTTCTTGGACACTCTTCCCCTTTTTGAGTTCTTGTCTCACCCTGTCTATCCCTTCCTGAGGCACTTAGCACACATTCCCATGGCTACTCATTGCTATGTTTCACTGGATTTTAACTCGCTACACATTCTTTATCAAATTTCTTGCTTTCCTTCCTTTTCTCATCTTTTTTCACTCACTATGCTTTAGCACCACTTTTTTCTGGCACCCCTTCTTTTGAGGCAATCATGGGCCTAACTCTTTCCTGATCTTGGGTGTTATCCCCACTTTACATGTCACCAAAATATCCCAAATTTTTAGTAACCATTTACTCCTTACTTTATTTACACAGTTATCCATGGGGATTTTATGTGACATCATCATCACGTATCAATCTGGGCTATGGTTGCTTCCCTCTTTCATGGATGTCCATTTGGGGTGCCCTCTGGCCGCAGACGAGGCCACCACAGCTCCCGGAAAAGACCCCTTGCCCATCTGGACAACCGTCCACAATATTTTTACCAAAATATGTTTACCAAATTATTTTTCCAAATACTTTTACCTTATCTACATGGTTCCACTGTTAAGTGGGTCTGGGGGTGCACATGCGCCTGATGAGTTGGAATAATCCACGAAACGCGTCGAGCTTTTTAATGTGCATCCTTTTTATTTTCCAATATTTGGATTCCATATATGGCAATTGCCATCATTGTTCATCCCCTTCCAATGTGCATCCCACTAGCTTTGCATGTAGTGCCCAACATTGTTTTTTTTCTTCAATATTAATTATCACATATTTGTATCATGCATTTATCAATATGCTATGTATCGTGATGAGATCTGTTTATTAAATATTTTCATATGTTTTATACCTGTGATTGTATTGTTTACCCGCCAACCATTATTTGTTAGTAACTACAGGCGAATCGGCTTTATATTTTAATATAGTCTACGGATATTATGTCTATATACATTATCCATTACTTTGTTTTATCCAAATATGCCGATTGCCTTTTTACCTGATACTAACCATTATTACCCTCCCTCCTTCCCCCCCCCCTTGACATTTGTAACATGTTATGTTTTACTCTATGTACTCATATGCAACAATAAATATATTACTATTTAATTGTACCAGCTGGTTAATGCCTCTCATTTAGAGTCCCAACCTTTTCCTTTTAATTACTGAACAGGGATGGAAGCGCATGATATTTTGATCATGGCTTCATTTAAAGTCCCACATTCCCCTTCCCATTCTATATATTCTGAAAGCACACCCTGCTGCTGTCAGAATAAACATATCCTTTCTGAACATCATTCCTGCAAAGCAAACAATGGTCCACAATAAAACACAGTAACAGAACATTAACTCAATAAAACGACAACTATTTTTGGTTGGATGCAGAGACCAGGTTGGCTAGGACAGGAGGGACAAAAAAATGAGTGTCACGCCTATATCCGTGTCTACTACAGACACATGATCTTTTTTGGGGTGCTGTTTAGGTAAGGGTACCAGAGAGGACATTTGGGAAATGCCTCATTCAGCTTCTCAACAACACCAGTCGCCGTTGCAGTTTGGACGGTCATATCTGCGTGAATGAAAGACAGTTCCGTAAACTGTAAACGTTCCATTTGTCCTTCCACCTCACTGCAAGCAGTTTACTTCTCAAGCAGGCTCTCTCCCTCCATCTAAGTCAGGAATTTTACAAGCCGTTGGGGGAAGCTCCGACTAGGTTGCACGGTGCCACATGAGCCAATTCCAAATTCAAAAAGGTGTCTAAAAAAAGGCAATAATTGTCCACATACAAGTGGTACCCCTTTCCCAAAGAGGGTGACACCAAGTCCCAAACAATCTTGCCACTACTTCCTATGTAGACTGGGCAGTTGCGGGGGCTCCATGTGACTACCTTTCCCCTTGTAAACCAGGAAACTCCATGTATAGCCTGCTGCCATCAGCATGCCAGGAAACCAGACCACACGAAGATGCAAGTAAAATAAAGCAGTTTATTACAGCAACAATAAACATAGTTACATAGTTATCAGGTTGAAAAAAGTTCATCTGGCTCAACCAATAAAGGACAAAAAAAAAAAACCCAACCATACAATCCCATACACAATCCTATACCCGCAGTTGATCCAGAGGAAGGCGAAAAACCCCTGCAAAGCATGATCCAATTTGCTACAGCAGGGGAAAAAAATTCCTTCCTGACCCCCCGAGAGGCAATCGGATATTCCCTGGATCAACTTTACCTATAAATATTAGTACCCATTTATATTATGTACACACAGGAAATAATCCAGGATTATTTTAAAGCAATCTAGTGACCTAGCCAGAACCACCTCTGAAGGGAGTATATTCCACATTTTCACAGCTCTTATGGTGAAGAAACCTTTCTGTATTTGGAGATGAAATCTGTTTTCCTCTAGACATAAAGAGTGCCCCCTTGTCCTCTGTGATGACCTTAAAGTGAATAAATCAACGCCAAGTTCACTATATGGACCCCTTATGTATTTATACATGTTGATCATAACCCCCTTAACCTTCTCTTCTCAAGAGGGAATAAATTCAGTTCCTCTAATCTTTTCTCATAGCTGAGCTCCTCCATGCCTCTTATCAGAGGCAAATGCACAGCAGGACTGAGGAACGAAATCAGGAACAGTCGGGGGTCAAGTCCAGAAGCGGGTAGTTATGCAAGCCAGGACAGAGTCTCGAAGCTGGTAGTAATCCAAGCCGGGATCAAGTCCAGTATCGGGTAGTCTGCCGATGCCAGATCGTCTGCTGATGCAGAATCCAGAGCCAGGAAAGTCGTAGCCAAACCAGGTTATGTGCGGAGGAACACGGAGAACAGAAGACTGCTAGCAGTGATGTGCCTTGGAGCACAAACACAAGGGCAAGGCCTGCCAGCCCTCAGGTGATTATATATAGTCAGGTGTGCAACATCATCACTGAGCGACGCCCAAGAAGTCAAGGTAAGACCTTGACAGCTGCCCTGACAGTGATCTACTGACACTGCACATGTTGGGGGGGGGGGCAGAGGGGCTGATCCTGCTTTTTGGGATAACTTTACTATTGGGGACCCTAGTAAAGTTCTGATCTGATCAAAGATATTGATCTGTTCAGACTATACTAGTAATTTAGATGTGTGTGTGTAGGTTAGTGTTACTGGCAAAGGGTTAAAAAATTAATAGTGAATATGTAATAGGCGATCTGATGCTGTCTGGCATTGACTGACGCTAACACTATCTGGCGTCACCCGTGACACTAAAACAGTGATGAGAAAAAAGATCTGTACACTGTACTAATGATACTATGACAGGTCAGTGAAAGGGTTAACTGGGGGGCGATCAGGGTGTAAACTATTAGGGTCAGGGTACCTACCATATATTCCCTATCTGGGACTGACGCGAACGCTATCCAGTGTCACCAATGACACTAATACAGCGATCAGTAAAATATCTGTACACTGTACCTAATGACACTGACAGGGAGTGAAATGGTTAACTGGGGTTGATCAAGGGGTTAAATGTGCTTAACTATGTGATCTGGTGTCAGTGTAGTGATTCTGTACTCACAGTAGATGTGCTCTTCTCTCACGCTGGAACTGAGAAGGACTCCAGGAGAGAAGATTACATTATTTCCTGTGCCTAGGTTATCATTACAAAGGCACAGGACGTACTGTGATTTGTATGAACCAATCAGCAGGTCCCGGTCATAAATCATTGGCCTGGACCTGTAGATTGATTGGTCCCTGAATTGAAGAACTTTGCTGGACCAGCGGGCGAACGGGCACCCCCTGCCTGTGAGCGTGAAGCACGTACAGATACGCAATTTCGCGCAGAGAGTTTTACTGCGGCAGGCAGCCCCTCCTGCGCGAACCGACGTAGCTCTACAACAACACCGCGCTCCCACCTCCACTCGGCAGCGGGGACTCCGGTGCACGGGGCAGGCAGCTCCAATTGCCGCTGGCCACCCGCGATCGCTCCCCGCTGAGAGAGAAGAACGGTCAGCTGTTGTAAACACAGCTGAACGTTCTTCTCTCTGAAATGATCATAGAGCGCCTGTGATCCTTCTATATAGGATCACAGGTCTCTATGGTCATTTCAAAAGCCCATCCCCCATACATTTAGTAAACAACCCCTAGGCTTACATTTAACCCTTTGATCACCCACTGTGTTAACCCCTTCCCTGCCATTGTCATTATTACAGTAACAGTGCATATTTTTAGCACTGATTACTGTAGTAATGTCACTGATCCCCCCAAAAGTGTAAAAAAAGGCAGTTAGGGGTCCAATCTGTCCGCCACAATGTGGCAGTCCCGCTAAAAACAGCAGATCGCTGTCATTACTAGTAAAAAAAATGGCCTGGTGATTAAGGGGGCAAGTCCAGAAGTAGTTTTTATACATTTATATAGCTGACATATACCGCAGTGCTGTACAGAGAACACTGAGCCAGTCACATCAGTCTCTTTACCAGAAGAGCTTACCTTTAACGCCCCCCCCACAGTTACACTTATTATACATTTTTGTGCAGTATGGAAAATGTGTGTTTTTCCATGTTTTACCGCACTGCACCTTGTCTTAACAAGACCTAAAATGTAACCTGTGAGGGAGAGTTCAGTGATCTGTAGGTTGGAAAATCTTATCCCCTAAATCCCCCCTCTAGCACAAATCCCCTCTCCTAGCACAAACCCCCCACTCCCAAATCAACCCTCCTAGCACAAACCCCCCCTCCCAAATCCCCCCTCCTAGCACAAACCCCCCCCCCTCCCAAATCCCTCCTCCTAGCACAACCCCCCCCCCCCCCCAAATCCCTCCTAGCACAACCCCCTACCATATCACCCCTCCTAACACAATCCCCCCTCCTAACACAAACCCCCCACTCCCAAGTTCCCCCTCCTAGCACAACCCCCCCAAATCCCCCCTCCTAGCACAAACCCCTCCTCCCAAATCCCCCCTCCTAGCACAACCCCCCCCCCAAATTCCTTCACCTAGCACAACTCCCCAAATCCCCCCCTCCTAACACAAACCACCACTCCCAAATCAACCCTCCTAGCACAAAACCCCCCTCATCCCCCCCTCCTAGCACAAACCCCTCCTCCCAAATCCCCCCTCCTAGCACAACCCCCCCCCAAATCCCCCTCCTAACACAAACCCCCCCACTCCCAAATCCTCCCTCTTAGCACAAATCCCCTACTCCCAAATCCTCCCTCCTAGCACAACACCCTCCCCGAATCCCCTCTCCTAGCACAACACCCCCGCCCCCCCAATCACCTCTCCCAGCACAAACCCCCCAAATTCCCACTCCCTGCACACCCCTTCTCGCTCCCAAATCTCCCCTTCTAGCACAACCCCCTAAATCCCCACTCCCTGCACACCCCTTTCCTGCTCCCAAATATCCTTCCCTAGCTCAGTCCCCCTAAACCCCCCTTCTAGCATATCCCCCCCACATCTCTCCCAAATACCCCCCCCCATTCCCCTGCCTAGGACAACCCCCTAAATCCCCACTCCCTGCACACCCCTTCTCCACTCCCAAATCCCCCCTCCTAGCACAACCCCCCCCCCCAAAATCCCCTCTCCTAGCACAAACCCCCCAAATTCCCACTCCTAGCACATCCCCACTCCCTGTACACCCCCTTCTCATTCCCAAATCTCCCCTCCTGGCACAATCCCCTAAATCCCCCCTTCTAGCACAAACTCTCCCAAATTCCCTCTTCTGGCACAACCCTCCCAAATCTCCCCTCCTCGGTCAACCCTCCCAAATACCCCCCCCCCCCAAATTCCTCCTCCTGGCACAATCCCCTTAATCCCCAAACCCTGCACACCCCTTTCCCACTCCCAAATCTCCTGTTAGCTCAACCCTCAAAAGTACCCCCTTCTACAAACTTTTCCAAATTCCCTCTTTGGGCACAACCCCCCTTAAATTGACGCGATTCCAAAATTTATATTCTTCAGTTTGATATTGCATTTTAAGCTCCCTTATTTTATCAGGAATCTCCCTCTTTGCTCTCTGTGCTCTCACTCTCTCTTCCCTGGCCTTCTCCTCTTCTCTTGCTCTTCTTTCCCTTTCCCTCAACTCCCTCTCTTTTCTCATCCGCATTGCTCTCACCCTCTCCATCCTGACCTTCTCCTCTTCCCATCCCCTTTTAACTTTCTTGATCTCCTCTCTTGCCCTCTCTCTCATCCGCTGCTCTCTCTCATTCAGTTCTTTCTCCTTCCTTGCTCTCCTTATTTCCTTTGCTAAGAGCTTTCTTTCCTGGTATTCCTTTGCCTTCTCCTCTGCTTTCCACGCCCTTTCAATTTTTTCTCTCCACTCGTCTTCTGTTAATTTCTTTATTTTCGCCCTCTTTGGTCTCTTCTCTTCCCTTGTCATCTTTTCTTTCTCCCCATCTCCTCTTGCCGTCTTCTTCATTTCCTCACTCTGCTTTTCTTCTTTCTGCTCTGTCTCTTCTTTATCCACAAAGTTTCCGCTGCAGGTGCAATCCCAAGAGTACTGTGGAAAAGGAAAGGATTGATTAGTAGATAGAACACAGGAGTATCACCTTTCAGCTACATCAGACAGCCGGTCACTTCTGCAATACTTATTATGTCATTTATGATTTATGTGTTTCCCCAAAAATGCCAATTTTTATCAGGTAGTTTATTCCATAGAGGAGGTGGACATGATTGGTGGCTGAGAATTCGGTGTACGGTATTGGGACCCTTTCTATATGTTCAGCCAGTGTGGTGAGTTTAGTACTTTTAGAGTATAAATGCCAGAGGGGGGAGGGGGCATTACTAGGAGCCCTGAGGGAACTTAGCGGGGCCCTTAGTGACGGTTCACCCTGGTGCGATAAGGGAAACCCTGCATTTTGGTGTCGGCTCCCGCATCGCACCTGAATCGCACACTGGTTCACACTGCTCTCTGCAAACCGCTGGTGGTGTCAATGTAAAGGCAATGACATCCCCAGATTGCAGTGCGAACTGTCAAATGGTGCAGGAATCGAATCGTAAAGGTGTGAGCACCCATGCGATCCAATTCCAGTGCAGACCGAAAAAAGGGTCCTGCACCATTTTGGTGCAAATGCGATGCGATTTCAGTGCAATGTCTGGCTGCAATGTCAGTATGGCTGAATTTGCATTGCACAGACATCGCATGTGATCTGCAAAGCAATGAGGTGCAAATCACATGCGATGCTTGGCATTGCCCAAGTGTGAACTGGCACTCAATGGGACGCCCTGACCAGGCTGAATGACCACTGTTGGGAAAGCTAGAAAACATTTCCTAATTACTATTCACCCCCCTGGAATAAGCGATAGTAGCAGATTCTGCCATTGGCAATCACCCCGTCATCACCAATTCACTAGGAAAGGAACATTCATTAACCACTTAAAGAGCAGCCACCGCAGATATACTGCAGCATGCTGGCCCTCCTGCGCAAACCACTGTACCTGTACGGCGTCTTGCGGGAGCGGGTCCCGGGCGCGTGCACGCTCTCTAGCCCTGCAGCTAAGCAACGGGAACCTGGCGATCGCTGCAGGGACTGACAGAAGGCGGTAAACACGCTGTAAACACGGCACACCGCTCATCTGTCACTGATTGAAACAGCGCTCCTGTGTTCCTGTTATCTCGGAAAACAGGAGCCCTGTTTCCATCCACCAAGTCTGGCCCCCACACAGTTAGAATCACCCCCTAGGTACACATTTAACTCTTTGATCACCCCTGGTGTTAACCCCTTCCCTGCCAATGTCATTAGTACAGTAACAGTGCATATTTTTAGCACTGATTGCTGTAGTAATGTCAGTGGTCCCCCCAAAAGTGTCAAAAATGTCAGTTAGGGGCCCAATCTGTCCGCCGCAATGTCGCAGTCCTAAAAATCGCAGATCGCCGCCAATACTAGTAAAAAAATAAATAAAGATAACATAAATCTTTCCCCTAGTTTGTAGACGCGATAACTTTTGCGCAAACCAATCAAAAATACACTTATTGGGATTATTTTTACCAAAAATATGTGGCATAATACAAATTGGCCAACAATAAAATTTTTTTTTTTTTTTTTATTGGGAATGTTATATAGCAGAAAGTGAAAAATACTGCTTTTTCTTTCAAAATTGTTTATAGCGCATAATTAAAAAACCGCAGAGGTGATCAAATACCACAAAAGAAAGTCCTGTTTGTGGGGGGGAAAAAAAAAAAGGGCGTCAATTTTATTTGGGTACAGCGTCGCACGACCACGCAGTTGTCAGTTAAAGTAACGCATTGCAGAATCGCAAAAAATGGCCTGGTCATTAAGGGGGCAAATCCTTCGGGTCCAGAACTGGTTAAAGATCTGTAATTTAACACTGGGAAATTTCTAATTATAATTGTGACCCCCCCCCCCCCCATGATGAAGAATGGTCTCCAGCTACCCAGAGGGCTTTGTTCTTCCTCTAGTCCTAAACTGCTTGTTTGTGAGAGACTACTAGTTATCTATGGGACTAAGTATTATTTTATAGGGTACTTACTTTTTTCACCAACTTCCACACAAGTCCGAGGGCCCAACCTGCAATTCGAAGTGGGTGTATATAATAAGAACATTGACATGAGCCTTCTGTCTTCTCAGCCTCCTCGCTCTTCTCCTGTTCTTCTGTCTTCTCAGCCTCCTCGTTCTTCTCCTGTTCTTCTGCCTGCTCGTCCTCCTCACTCTTCTCTTCTTCTGTCTGCTCCTCATCTACGCTCTTCTTTACGTTTGGAGGGAAATAGAAGAATCTTGCTTTCCATGTAAAGTCTTCTCCATTCTCTTCTCCTCCACTCACTTTCCAGTCCTCTTCTTTATTTCTCTCTCTCTGATGCTGCAAATTACCCTTTATATTGCCCAGGTCACACGGGTTGAGGTCCATCTCTTTACCTACCCTTTCTTTCTTGTCCTCATCTGACCGGTACTCTATTACCTCATCTGACCGGTACTCTATTACCTCATCTGACCGGTACTCTATTACCTCATCTGACCGGTACTCTATTACCTCATCTGACCGGTACTCTATTACCTCATCTGACCGGTACTCTATTACCTCATCTGACCGGTACTCTATTACCTCATCGGGCAGGGCCAACATTTGCTCAAGGGACAGGTCCTCCATTTGCTCAAGGGACAGGTCCTCCATTTGCTCAGAGGACTGTTCTTCATCCTCCTCACTCTGGTCTGGATATTTTTGCTTATCTTTGCAGGCGCAGAAGATCATGAATTTGATAAGGTACTGTGGAAAAGAAAAGGAAATGATTAGTAGATAGAACACAGCAGTATCATCTTTCAGCTACATCAGACAGCCGGTCACTTCTGCAATACTTATCAGTTTAGGACTTTTATCTCATTTATGATTTATGGGTTTCCCCAAAAATGCTCATTTTTATCGGGTAGTTTATTCCATAGAGGAGGTCGGCCTGATTGGTGGCTGGGAATTCTGTGTACAGTATGGGAAGCCTTTCTATATGTTCAGCCAATGTCATGAGTTTGGTAGTTTTAGGAGTATAAAATGCCAGAGGGGAGGACATTACTAGGTGCCCTGAGGGAACTTGGAGGGGCCCTTAAAGGGACGCCCTGACCAGACTGAATGACCACTATTGAGAAATTCACTAGGAAAGGAACATTCATTATCCTCTTCCCGCCGACCACCTCCCGACACTTTAAGGTTTCTAAAAGCCAGGAGGCGGACATTTGGGTCACATGATTGGAAAGCTCCCAATCACTAGTATGCATTGGGAGATTTCGGTACCCGCCGGTTCGCTCCCAGCACGGTAAGTGGTTTACACAGAGCTGCATATATGTGTGTTGTCGGCGTGATGTGGGTAAAGATTTATAAATTAACACTGGGCAATTTCTTATGAATTGTAATTGTGACCCCCCCATGAGGAAGAATGATCTCCAGCAACCCAGAGGGCTTTGTTCTTCCTCTAGTCCAGGCATCACTAAATAGCGGACCGTGGGCCGAAAGCGGACCACAAAGCAATTCTACCCGGACTGTGGCTCTGCCACTTAGCAGCCTGGGTATCCTCTCCCGGCTGACAGCTTCCATCTGCTGCTGGCACTGCATCCGTCCATAGCATGCAGAAGGCACGGCATGCCCGGACAGAGGGCGGGACATCCTTTTCAAGTTAACAAGCCAGTGATTTATTTCTAGGATGCGGGGCACTCCTAGCAGCCAATCCCCTGCCTGTTAATATGAAAAGCATGTCCCGCCCTCTGTCTGGACATTGCGTGCCTTCTGCATGCTATGGACGAATGCTGTGTAAGGTAGGAGGAGAATTACAGGGACGAAAAAGAGGCTGTAAAGGGGACCAGTAAAAAAAAAAAAAAAAAAAAAAAAGAAGGGGGGGGGGGGTTGTGCTGTGAAGGGGACTTGGATACAAGAAAGGGGGGGGGGGATGTGAAGGAGACGGAGATAAAAGTAAGGGACTGTAAAGAGGACTGGGGTGCAAGGAAGGGGGGCTGTGAAGGGGACGGGGATACAAGGAGGGGGCCTGAGATGCAAGTAAGGGGGGGCTAAAATGCGAGTTAAGACGGGCTTTAAAGGGATTGAGGTGCTAGAAGGGGGGCTGTGAAGAGAACTGGAATGCCAGTAAGGGGGGACAGAGATGCAAGTAAAGGGGCTGTAAAGGAGAGTGAGGTGCAAGGAAGGGGGGGCTATGATATGGACTGGGGTGCAGGGAAGGGGGTCTGTGAAGGGGACTGGGATGCAAGTAAGGGGGGGGGCTGCAAAGGGGGCTGAGGTGCAAGAAAGGGGGGCTCACGTAAAGGGTGTAGGTATCTGATGTAAGGTGGGGGTGCTGTGATGTGAAGGGGGACAGAGAACATTTAAGTAAAGGAAGCACTGTGATGTAAAGGGGGGCTGTGATGTAAAATGGGTGGACTTGGATGCAAAGGGGGGCTGTGATGTAAAGCAGGCACTGTAATGTAAAGGGGCTGTATTGTAAAGAGGGGCTTTGTTGTAAAGGAGGTGCTGTAATGTAAAGTGGGGTGCTGTAATGTAAAGTGGGGTGCTGTAATGTAAACTGGCACTGTAATGTAAAGGGGGGTTCTGTGATGTAAAGCGGGGTACGGTAATGTAAAGTGGGGTACAGTAATGTAAAGGGGGGGTTCTGTGATGTAAAGCGGGGGTTTTGCAATGCAAAAGGGGCTCTGTAGTGTAAAGGGGGGGCTGTGATGTAAAGGGAAGGACTGATGACACTGATGTAAAAGGGGAATCTGTAATATAATGGGGAGGGGCTGTAATGTGATGAAACCATAGAGACTCTGACCTCTGCTGGATAAACATTTTAATGGCCGGACCTCCGAGAATTTGAATTCCATACCCCTGCTCTAGTCCTAAACTGCTTGTTTGTGAGAGACTGCTAGTTATCTATGGGATCATTTTTAGGGTACTTACTCTATTTCTCAGCTCCTGTATCGGTCCCACGAGCCAACTCAGAACATTAAATGGAAATAGACAAAAGTTGTGACAACAAATATCATCGCTCTCCTCTTCGCTGTTCTTTTGTTTTGGCGGTTTTGAGATGAAGTAGCAACCACATCTGGTCATAGTCTCATCTTCTTCATCCTTTTTGCTTTCTTGTCCTCCATTTGCTTTGTTGTCCTCTTCATTCACATCATCCTTGCATGACCATCTAACCCTTATCTTCCTTCCATCGCTCATGGGGATCTCCATCTCTCCTCTTCCCTCCTTCTCAATCTCCTCCTATAAAACAAAAACAAAACAAAGGTAAGTGGAAGGACAGATTATAAAGTAGAACTCTACTCTTATAGATTTGGATGGAGTGGGGGAAGGGTTTGGACTTTTCCAAGGTTATTATTGTTCTCTGTGCCCTGATTGGGAAACGTTCCCTTTATCTCCATATCAGAGGAGGAGGAGAAGTGCGGAAATCTCCCATCAGGATTGCAGACAGCAATAAAAATCCAACTGAGGTTCTAACCCTTCCCCCATTCTATCTGAAATCCATGAACGGTCTTGCTTGGTGTTCTGCTTTAGGGTCCTTTCACACAACGATCCGATCAGATCTGCCTGTCAGTTTTATAGGCGGATCTGATCGGATCCCTCCATACATCCCTATGGGGCAGCGGATGTCAGTGGAGACATCACCGCTGACACCTGCTGCCATCCGCATCCGATCCTGTCCGTGAAATCTAGACGTATGGAAACCCTATTTTTCCATCCGTTCAGGGATCGGATCGGATGAGATCAGATGAGAGCGGACAGGCGGTCCGTTCTCATCAGATTCCCCATAGAGAGCAGCGGGGCTCTGACACCTCCCTATCCACACACAGAGGAGACGGAGCTGTCATCTGCCTGCTCAGCGGGGATCAGTGTATCCATCCAACGCTGAGCAGCACAGAGTCCGCCGACGGAGCGCACCGTGTGAATGGAGCCTTAATATTATTTGATTTTTAAAGCAGGTTTACAAAGAGTTACTAATCAGAAAGTATTTAAAAAAACTGAAAGGATCTGAAGGTCCCAAATACAGTAGGGGGGGTTGATAATTCAGGCTATTTGTGCCAACTCTGCAGCTACACAACGGCCCCCTGGGGCTTAGGCCCCTTTTATACTTGTGTGACTTGTCCTGCGATTTGGGACTGCAAAGTCACATGACAAGTCGTACTCCATGATTTCCAATGAGTACCGTTCATATCTGTACGACTTCAAGTCACGACTTCCAAGTAGTCCCTGCATTACTTTGGGCCGATTTAATGCATTTTTGAGGTCCAAAGACATAGGCATTGCTTTAACCACTTACCAACCGCCGCAAGTACATATACTGCGGCGGTCAGCCCCTCACAGGCAAAGTGACGTACCGGTACTGATGTCCGCCGGTCACTCGCTATCGTCGGGGGGAGAGGGAGAAAGGCAGGCTGGTTGTGTAAACAAGCCGCCTGTCATTCTCCCCTGTGTAGAAACACTGATCACACGGTTCTACTATGTAGGACCGTTGATCACTGTTCCTACAGCTCAAGCCACAGCCAATCAGTTAGAATCACGCCCCTAGGGACACACATAACCCCTCCCTCTCAAAAAAAGTTAACCTCTTCACTACCAGTGTCATTTTACAGTAACAGTGCATATGTATAGCACTGATTACTGTAGAAATGTCACTGGTAACCCCAAAAGTGT
Source organism: Pelophylax lessonae (assembly GCF_965119305.1). NCBI lineage: Eukaryota > Metazoa > Chordata > Amphibia > Anura > Ranidae > Pelophylax > Pelophylax lessonae. Next base: position 718,510,138 of record NC_138769.1, on the reverse strand, counting down.
CAAAAATGTCAGTCAAGGGTCCGATCTGTCCGCCCCAATGTCGCAGTCCCGCAAAAAAAAAATAAATAAAAAAAAAAAAATCGCAGATCGCCGCCATTATGCGTTAAAAAAAAAAAGCAACAAAAATGACAAAAATCTTTCCCTTTGTTAGTAAACGCGATAACTTTTGTGCAAACCAATCAAAATACGCTTTTTGCTATTTTTTTTACCAAACATATGTAGCATAAAACAAATTGGCCGAAAATGTTAAAACATTTAGATTTTTACATTTTTTTTTTTGGGAATTTCATATAAAAAAATGTGAAAAATATTGTTATTTTTGCAAAATTGACGCTCTTTTTTTGTTTATAGCGCATGATCAAAAAAAAAAAAAAAAAACCCACAGGTGATCAAATACCACAAAAAAAAAGCTCCGTCACCTTCCGTGGCTTTTACCGTGGCTCCCCGAGCACCCAGCCGGCAGCCCGGCACATCCACCGGCTGGATGGAGTCCCGATCAATGACGGAAACGGCTTAGATTGGGTCTCCCGATGACGTAACCCGGAGGCGGCGTCCATGACGTCACTTCCGGGTTACTGTGCTGCAAAAGTTGGCAAATTTGAAAACGGCTGTATGCAAAAACGCAGTTTTCGGCGTTTTGCATACAGGGAAGTGCAGTGGAGGGGGTTGGGGTCTTTTAGACCCTCGATCCCTCCATAAAGAGTACCTGTCACTGCATATTGCTGTCACAAGGGATGTTTACATTGCTTGTGACAGCAATAAAAGTGATCAGATTTTTTTATTTTTTTTTAAAAAACTGTAATAAAGTTAAAAAAATAAATGGGAAAAAAAAAAATAATTTAGCCGCCCCCGTCACCGTTAGCTCGCGCACAAAAAAAAAAAAACGTATACGGAAGTCGAGCCGCAAATGAAATCGCTGTTCAAACCACACATGTGAGGTATCGCCGCGATCGCCAGAGCCTGAGTAATAATTGGAAAAAAAGCTACACTAACTCTAAACTGGTAACCGTTAAAAAAATTTAAAGCGTCGCCTATTGAGATCTCTATTGCACTTAGTTTGTCGCCGTCCCACGGGGGGGGGGGGGCGCAATTTTAAACCGTAACATGTTGGGTATCTATTTACTTGGCGCGACATCTTTCACAATATACAAAAAAAATGGGCTAACTTTACTGTTTAATATTTTTTAAATGCAGTGAAATGTGATTTTTCAAAATTTTTCCAAAAAAATTGCGTTTTAAAGACCGCTGCGCAAATACCGCGTGACAAAAAATATTGCAATGACTGACATTTTATTCTCTAGAGCCTTTGCTAAAAAAATATATATAATGTTTGGGGGTTCTAAGTAGTTTTCAGGGAAAAATACTGATTTTAACTTGTGAACAAAAAGTGTCCGAAATAGGGCTGGGGCTTAAGTGGTTAACAGCAGTCAGTGAGCGAATCAGGAGATGGAGGGGCCGAGGTGCAGTGTGTGAATGGACACACAGAGCTGCGGCTCAGGAGTGCACCTGCTTGGGTGCCCCCATAGCAAGCTGCTTGCTGTGGGGGCACCTGGTGGGAGGGAGGGGCCAGGAGTGGCAGCGAGGGACCCCATTACACTTAGAGCAGGGAAGTATGACAGGTTTATTATTTTAGGAAAAAAAAATAAAGCTCTAATATTACTTTAAAGTTTGTTCTTGGGAAGTAGATAAGTGTGGCCCAGAGGGCCCATCATGTCCTAATCCCTATTCATCCCCTGGAATTAGTGTTCATTTCATGGACTAGAATATTTTCATTGACTAAATTAACACTATTTTAGTCTACTAAAATACAACTAAAACAATTACTAAAATACGTCTAAAACGGCATTTTAGTTAAAGGACTATGACTAAAACTAAATAGAAATTTGACATCTAAATGAACACCGGCTGGAATTAGCGCTAGACCAGATTCTGCCGTCACCGCTCATCCCCAATTCTCCAGGAAAGGAACGTTCATTAAAGATGTTCCCCATATGAGGAAACATGGCTTCCAGATATTCAGAGGGTTTCCCTCTCCCTTCCTCTGCTGTAGTTGGTACAAGCCTGTTCTTTATAGACATGGGACTTTCCTCACCCTGGTCACCCAGAACTAACTAATCCGTAGAACGTTCCAGAATACTTACTATTGGGATTCTCCTGATCCTATCGTTGGTTAGAGCGGTTATGGCAGGAAGTGAAGCAATTTGCTTCTCCTCCATAGTTGCCTCCGCTCTTCGGTTTTCCACGCTGTAAACTCTTACAGTTCTTTCCATTTTATTATCTAAAAGAGAAAAAAAAAAAAAAAAGATGGTAAGCTTAAGTACAAATTTTAGAGTGGAACTCCACTCAATGTTTTCTTGTAGATTTGGATGGAGTGGGTAAAGGGTTCAGATGTCTCCAACGTTTCATTCTTTTCCGTGTCCTGACCGGGATAGTTTCTTCTCACTTCCCGTCATCTCAGCAGGAGAGGAAGTGAGCAGAATCCTCCCAGTGGGGTCGCAGACATCAGTAACTCATATGAGGTGCGAACCTGCTAACCCGTCCCCATTCCATTTGAAACGGTCTTGCTTTAATATTATAATACAATTTTTGAAAGCATTTTCTCCTGAACCCTGCATTCTGTGTGTAATGCACCCTGGAACCCTGCACTCTGTACATAGCGCACCCCTGAACCCTGCATTCTGTGTGTAATGCACCCTGAACCCTGCATTCTGTGTGTAATGCACCCTGGAACCCTGCACTCTGTACATAGCGCACCCCTGAACCCTGCACTCTGTACATAGCGCACCCCTGAACCCTGCATTCTGTGTGTAATGCACCCTGAACCCTGCATTCTGCGTGTAATGCACCACTGAACCCTGCATTCTGTGTGTAATGCACCACTGAACCCTGCATTCTGTGTGTAATGCACCCCTGAACCCTGCAATTTGTACGTAGCGCACCCCTGAACCCTGCTTTCTATACGTAATGCACTCCTGAACCCTGTACATAGCGCACCCCCGAACCCTGAATTCTGTGCATAACACACCCCTGAACCCTGCACTCTGTACATAGCGCACCCCCGAACCCTGAATTCTGTGCCTAACACACCCCTGAACCCTGCACTCTGTACATAGCACACCCCTGAGCCCTGCATTCTGTACATAGCACCCACCTGAGCCCTTCACACTCTGGGGCTACTATGATAACTTTTTGCATTGCGCGAGTTCAGCTCCTTTTAGGGCCGGTTCACACCAGAACGCAGTGCGTGATAACCCACGTTTCCCACAACATGTTCTAAACGCATTGCACTTGTGATCTGCAGCCGGTGTCAGCAGTAAGGTTCACACCATTGCAGGTGGCAGTTCATGTGTTTTTCTGGTGATTAGCATTTTCTTGACATGCGTTTTTAATGTTTTTTTGTGATGCGTTTTGCGATTTTGGGATGCAGTAATGTTAGAGGGAGATGTCTGTTGTCATGCACACCAAATAAGGGATGTACATGTGTTTTTGATGCGTTTTCATTGACGTCTATGGAACCCAAAAACGCAACCTGCTGCAGGCAAAAAAAAAAAAAGTCCCTGACACTT
>NC_138769.1:718479072-718501572 GCF_965119305.1 Pelophylax lessonae | reverse complement strand
AAGGATCGCGGCGATACCTCACATGTGTGGTTTGAACGCCGTTTACATATGTGGGCGGGGCTTATGTATGCGTTCCCTCACGGGGGGGATGGGGAATGTTGCATTCTTTTATTTTCTAGTTTATTTTACTTTTTATTTTTACACGGCAGGTAATGGCTGGCTTTGCGGACAGCCGGGAATAACTGCGGGCGCCAGCGATCGGTCATTATAGTGAATGGGGTCGGCGGCTGCAGATTTTTCGATGAGTGAGACCAGAACCCCCGCGCTGTAAATAAATATTCCAACCTTATAAAGCAGTATGGATACAATGTGTGCAATGACTAGAAAGACTTTTCCCACTAACTCCTCCCACAACCCCAGCACTCCATAACTCCTCCCACATCCCCAGCACTCCCCAACTCCTCCCACAACCCCAGCGCTCCCCAACTCCTCCCACAACCCCAGCGCTCCCCAACTCCACCCACATCCCCAGCGCTCCCCAACTCCACCCACATCCCCAGCGCTCCCCAACTCCTCCCACAACCCCAGCACTCCCCAACTCCTCCCACAACCCCAACTCCTCCCACATCCCCAGCACTCCTCAACTCCTCCCACAACCCCAGCACTCCCCAACTCCTCCCACAACCCCAGCACTCCCCAACTCCTCCCACAACCCCAGCACTCCCCAACTCCTCCCACAACCCCAGCACTCCCCAACTCCTCCCACAACCCCAGCACTCCCCAACTCCTCCCACAACCCCAGCGCTGGAAATAAAAAAACTCCTTCCTATACATAGAAATATTAATAAAAGATTTCCCATCATGGGGGGTGATAATTATTGGCAGCACTGGGGTTCTTGGATCAGTTACTGGGAAAAGCCATCCTGTAATGGTGTGTGTGGTGGGTGTGGCTGGAGATGAATTATTTCCCATCAGATTACAGTGATTGAAGAACCTACCTGTCCTACCAATCACTGCACTGACTACACTATGACATCATCACTTCTTTACTCCACATCTCAGGAAGGGACCAATCAAAACACACCATTTACTTACATCCATATATGGGCATGCTATATTTAGATTCAAACATGTGACCGTCTATAGCATTGGAAAAAGAAATCATGTGACCAAATGGAGAGGACCTGATGGAGAACTAGTTTTGGTTTCCCCATCAGGCTCCGCCCACTCCTTCCAATCCTCAGCCATGGACCTGTCACTGTGAAGGGGGCTGTGGCTAGGCCAGGGGGGGGAGGAGTTAGTGTATTGGAGTCTGCTCTTATTGGATGATGGATCTGATGCTGTATGTGGAGCTCCCCTCCCCCGCAGGGACCAATTCACAACCATACACTGTACAATCACATCTACCCCTCCCCCTCCATCTTATCACTATCCATCCAATCCCAAACCAACCCCCCCCCCCACGGGGTGTCATAGATGATATCATACGTCGTCCAATCACATCTTCCCTCCTAATCTGTCCAATCAAGGGCATCCTGGACCTCCATAGATAAATTTGACAATCTCCTATAGCTGACCATACACCATACGTTGCGGACATCGTAGGGATCGGGGGGGTTGCGCGGACATCGTAGGGATCGGGGGGGTTGCGCGGACATCGTAGGGATCGGGGGGGTTGCGCGGACATCGTAGGGATCGGGGGGGTTGCGCGGACATCGTAGGGATCGGGGGGGGTTGCGCGGACATCGTAGGGATCGGGGGGGGGTTGCGCGGACATCGTAGGGATCGGGGGGGGGGTTGCGCGGACATCGTAGGGATCGGGGGGGGGGTTGCGCGGACATCGTAGGGATCGGGGGGGGTTGCGCGGACATCGTAGGGATCGGGGGGGTTGCGCGGACACCGTAGGGATCGGGGGGTTGCGCGGACATCGTAGGGATCGGGGGGGTTGCGAGGACATCGTAGGGATCGGGGGGGTTGCGAGGACATCGTAGGGATCGGGGGGGTTGCGAGGACATCGTAGGGATCGGGGGGGTTGCGAGGACATCGTAGGGATCGGGGGGGTTGCGAGGACATCGTAGGGATCGGGGGGGTTGCGAGGACATCGTAGGGATCGGGGGGGTTGCGAGGACATCGTAGGGATCGGGGGGGTTGCGAGGACATCACAGGGATCGGGTTGCGAGGACATCGCAGGGATCGGGTTGCGAGGACATCGCAGGGATCGGGTTGCGAGGACATCGCAGGGATCGGATTGTGCAGAGATTGTAGGGATCGGATTGTGCAGAGATTGTAGGGATCGGATTGTGCAGAGATTGTAGGGATCGGGTTGTATGTTATATATGGACTCGGTGGGGATGAAATCCACACTCAGTGATAGAATTTAGTTGGGGAAGAAATTGTTGCTGTCTGTGTCCCCATTGGGGAGATTCTCCCTCTCTCTGTCTCCTGATTACAGTTATCACAGAGTGTGACAGGAAATCAAAAATCGCAAAAAAAGCGTATTTTAAATGGTTTGCGCAAAAGTTATTGCGTTTACTAACAAAGGGAAAGATTGTCATTTTTGTTGTTTTTTTTTTTAACGTGTAATGGCGGCGATCTGCGATTTTTTTGCGGTACTGCGACATTGCGGCGGACAGATCGGACCCTTGACTGATATTTTTGACACTTTTGGGGGTACCAGTGACATTACTGCAGTAATCAGTGCTATACATATGCACTGTTACTGTAAAATTACACTGGCAGTGAAGGGGTTAACTTTTTTTTGAGAGGGAGGGGCTATGTGTGTCCCTAGGGGCGTGTTTCTAACTGTGATTGGCTGTGGCTTGAGGTGTAGGAACAGTGATGAACGGTCCTACATAGTAGTGTGATCACCATTCATACACAGGGGAGAATGACAGGCGCCTTGTTTACATCAGCCATCTGCCTTTCTCCCTCTCCACCGACGATCGTGAGTGACCGGCGGACATCGGGTTCGCCGGTCACACGCACGGGGGGGGGGGGTCTGTGACCACGTGGGAGTGCGCCTCTGGCGGCACGCCGCTCGCTCCCTAGACCCTCACAGGCTAGTGACTTATCCCTACGTCACCCTGCCTGTGAGGGGCTGACCACCGACGTAAATAGTCGTGCGGCGGTCGGTAAAGAAAAAAAAAAATCTTTCCCTTAGTTAGTAAACGCAATAACTTTTGCGCAAACCAATCAAAATACACTTTTTGCGATTTTTTAAATTTACCAAACATGTGTAGCAGAAAACAAATTGGCCTAAAATGTTACAAAAAAAAAAAATATGAATTTTACATTTTTTTTTTTGAGGAATTTCATATTTAAAAAAGGGGATAAATATTGTTATTTTTGCAAAATTGTCGCTCTTTTTTTGGTTATAGCGCATGATCAAAAAAAAAAAAAAAGGAAAAAAAAGGACGTCAAATCTGTTTAGGTACAGCGTCGCACAACCGCGCAATTGTCCGTTAAAGTCACGCAGTGCTGAATCGTAAAATAGGCTCTGGTCAGGAAGGGGGTTAAGTGGATATACACACATGTATCCAATATTATATATATATATACATGCACACACACATACATATATATATATATATATACACACACACATTATATTTAGCACATTTTTTGCAATAGCAGCATTAAAGTAGCTAAACCAATGGGTGGTTTTTGTCACCTTATAGCAAAATGATTGTACATAGAAAAAAAAATTGTCCCCTATTTTTTATATATTGTTATAAATATCTCTATCATGTTCTATTATTTGTCAATCATCCGATTTCCCATCAGATTTGATTGATAGAAACCTATAATATAATAATTAGTAGAGAGCTCATCAATACACACCTTCTCTCTCCAACATCCAGACACTTCTGAGTCCAGTTCTGGGCTCAGCTCACTTATATACCTTCCTGTGTCATGTGACAGTTGGATAGCCCCGCCCCTTATTTTTCCCGCCGCTTACCTGTCCCCGCCCACTGGGGGAGGGGCATGTAAATCTGTCCCCGCCCCTCTCACCACTTGCTGACCAGGCTGCTCCTGACACTTTTCTTTACATGTATTAATCAGCATTTTTTTTCTTATAAAATTACTTCCATCCCCCACACATTATACATTGTTCTTTAGCAGAGATCCTAGGGAATAAAATGGCGATCGGTGCAATTTTTTATGTCACGCGGTATTTGTGCAGCGGTTTTGCAAATGCAATTTTTTTGGAAAAAATTTACTTTAATGAATTTAAAAATACAAAACACAAAAACGACCGTACTTTTGTTTGTATAATGTGAAAGATGAGGTTACCCCGAGTAAATAGATCCCTAAAATGTCACGCTTTAAAATTGCGCACGTTCGTGGAATGGCGGCAAACTGCAGTATTTAATAATCTCCATAGGTGGTGCTTTACAGATTCTTCCAGGTTACCAGTTTAGAGTTACAGAGGAGATCCAGCGCTGGAATTATTTCTATCTCTAAGGATCGCAGCGATACCTCACATGTGTGGTTTGAACGCCGTTTACATATGTGGGTGGGGCTTATGTATGCGTTCCCTCACGGCGAGGGGGGGAGAACGTTACATTGTTATTTTTCTATTTATTTTACTTTTTATTCTTACACAGCAGGTAATGGCGGGCTTTGCGGAGAGCCGGGAATAACTGCGGGCGCCAGCGATCGGTCATTATAGTGAATGGGGTCGGCGGCTGCAGATTTTTCGGTGAGTGAGACCAGAACCCCCGCGCTGTAAATAAATATTCCAGCCTTATAAAGCAGTATGGATACAATGTGTGCAATGACTAGAAAGACTTTTCCCACTAACTCCTCCCACAACCCCAGCGCTCCCCAACTCCTCCCACAACCCCAGCGCTCCCCAACTCCTCCCACAACCCCAGCGCTCCCCAACTCCTCCCACAACCCCAGCGCTGGAAATAAAAACCTCCTTCCTATACATAGAAATATTAATAATAATAAAAGATTTCCCATCATGGGGGTGATAATTATTGGCAGCACTGGGGTTGTGGGATCAGTTACTGGGAAAAGCCATCCTGTAATGGTGTGTGTGGTGGGTGTGGCTGAAGATGAATTATTTCCCATCAGATTACAGTGATTGAAGAACCTACCTGTCCTACCAATCACTGCACTGACTACACTATGACATCATCACTTCTTTACTCCACATCTCAGGAAGGGACCAATCAAAACACACCATTTACTTACATCCATATATGGGCATGCTATATTTAGATTCAAACATGTGACTGTCTATAGCATTGGAATAAGAAATCATGTGACCAAATGGAGAGGACCTGATGGAGAACTAGTTTTGGTTTCCCCATCAGGCTCCGCCCACTCCTTCCAATCCTCAGCCATGGACCTGTCACTGTGAAGGGGGCTGTGGCTAGGCCAGGGGGGGAGGAGTTAGTGTATTGGAGTCTGCTCTTATTGGATGATGGATCTGATGCTGTATGTGGAGCTCCCCTCCCCCGCAGGGACCAATTCACAACCATACACTGTACAATCACATCTACCCCTCCATCTTATTACTATTCATCCAATCCCAAACCAACCCCCCCCCCCCACGGGGTGTCATAGATGATATCATACGTCGTCCAATCACATCTTCCCTCCTAATCTGTCCAATCAGGGGCATCCTGGACCTCCATAGATAAATTGTACAATCTCCTATAGCTGACCATACACCATATATTGCACGGAGATCGTAGGGATCGGGTTGCGCGGAGATCGTAGGGATCGAGTTGCGAGGAGATCGTAGGGATCGAGTTGCGAGGAGATCGTAGGGATCGAGTTGTATGTTATATATGGACTCGGTGGGGATGAAATCCACACTCAGTGATAGAATTTAGTTGGGGAAGAAATTGTTGCTGTCTGTGTCCCCATTGGGGAGATTCTCTCTCTCTCTGTCTCCTGATTACCGTTATCACAGAGTGTGACAGGAAATCAAAAATCGCAAAAAAAGTGCATTTTGATTGGTTTGCGCAAAAGTTATTGCGTTTACTAACAAAGGGAAAGATTTGTCATTTTTGTTGTTTTTTTTTTTAACGCGTAATGGCGGCGATCTGTGATTTTTTTTGCGGTACTGCAACATTGCGGAGGACAGATCGGACCCGACTGACATTTTTGACACTTTTGGGGGTACCAGTGACATTACTACAGTAATCAGTGCTATACATATGCACTGTTACTGTAAAATTACACTGGCAGTGAAGGGGTTAACTTTTTTTGAGAGGGAGGGGCTATGTGTGTCCCTAGGGGCGTGTTTCTAACTGTGATTGGCTGTGGCTTGAGGTGTAGGAACAGTGATCAACGGTCCTACATAGTAGTGTGATCACCATTCCTACACAGGGGAGAATGACAGGCGGCTTGTTTACATCAGCCATCTGCCTTTCTCCCTCTCCCCCGACGATCGCGAGTGACCGGCGGACATCGGGTTCGCCGGTCACACGCACGGGGGGGGGGTCTGTGACCACGTGGGAGTGCGCCTCTGGCGGCACGCCGCTCGCTCCCTAGACCCTCACAGGCTAGTGACTTATCCCTACGTCACCCTGCCTGTGAGGGGCTGACCACCGACGTAAATAGTCGTGCGGCGGTCGGTAAAGAAAAAAAAAAATCTTTCCCTTAGTTAGTAAAACGCAATAACTTTTGCGCAAACCAATCAAAATACACTTTTTGCGATTTTTTAAATTTACCAAACATGTGTAGCAGAAAACAAATTGGCCTAAAATGTTAAAAAAAATTTGATTTTTACATTTTTTTTTGGGGAATTTCATATTTAAAAAGGGGATAAATATTGTTATTTTTGCAAAATTGTCGCTTTTTTGTTTATAGCGCATGATCAAAAAAAAAAGGAAAAAAAAGGACGTCAAATCCGTTTAGGTACAGCGTCGCACGACCGAGCAATTGTCCGTTAAAGTCACGCAGTGCTGAATCGTAAAATAGGCTCTGGTCAGGAAGGGGGTTAAGTGGATATACACACACATGTATCATTATATATATATATATATATATATATATATATACACACACACATTATATTTAGCACATTTTTTGCAATAGCAGCATTAAAGTAGCTAAACCAATGTGTGGTTTTTGTCACCTTATAGCAAAATGATTGTACATTAAAAAAAAAAAAAAATCTGTCCCCTATTTTCTTTATATATTGTTATAAATATCTCTATCATGTTCTATTATTTGTCAATCATCCGATTTCCCATCAGATTTGATTGATAGAAACCTATAATATAATAATTAGTAGAGAGCTCATCAATACACACCTTCTCTCTCCAACATCCAGACACTTCTGAGCCCAGCTCTGGGCTCAGCCCACTTATATACCTTCCTGTGTCAGGTGACAGTTGGATAGCCCCGCCCCTTATTTTTCCCGCCTCTTACATGTCCCCGCCCACTGGGGGAGGGGCATATAAATGTTGCCCCGCCCCCTCTCACCACTTGCTGACCAGGCTGCTCCTGACACTTTTCTTTACATGTATTAATCAGTATTTTTTTCTTATAAAATGACTTCCATCCCCCACACATTATACATTGTATTTTAGCAGAGATCCTAGGGAATAAAATGGCGATCGGTGCAATTTTTTATGGCACGCGGTATTTGCGAAGGAGTTTTGCAAATGCAATTATTTGAAACAAAATCCACTTTAATAAAAAAAAAAAAAACCCACAATAGTTACCCAATTTTTTTGTATAATGTGAAAGATGGTGATAAGCCGAGTAAATAGATCCCTAAAATGTCGCGCTTTAAAATTGCGCACGCTTCCGACAAACTGTAGTATTTAAAACTCTACATAGCCTACGCTTTACAAATCCTTCCAGGTTACCAGTTTAGTGCCGGATCACACTTCTGCGATGACAGACATGGCATGTGATTCGGATCGCACTGCTCCTGAAATCACATGCGATGTCTGTGCGATGCGAGTTCAGCCATACAGATTGTATGGCTGAATTTACATCTGAATCGCACTGAACACTCACAGGACCCTTTTATTGGGCCACAGCAGAATCGGTCCGCATGATGATTCACACCAGTCCAATCCGATTCATGTGCGAACTGTCAGTTCACACTGCAATATGCGGGCTGATCTGGGGGTGTCGTTAACTTTGTTTTTACACCCCCAGCAATTCACATATGGCAGTGTGAACTGCCATGCGAGTTCAATGCGATGTGGGCACCCTGCGGGATTTTTATATGCGTATAATATATATATATATATATATATACATACATACATACATACATATACACACACACATAAATACATATATAAACACATAATACATATATAAACACACATATATATATATATATATATACACACATACACACACACATAAATATATATACACACACACACATATATATGTGTATGTATACATTATATATATTTATTACATATTAATTTATATATAAACACATAAACGTGTGTGTATATGTATGTATATATATATATATATATATATATATATATATATATATATATATATATATATATATATATATATATATATACACACACACACACACACACACATACATATATATATATATACACACACACACACACAGTATTCCTTTTTTTTGCTTTTTAGCAGATATTTTGCAATAGAGCAGCATTAGAGTAGCCAATCCAATGTGTGGTAATGTCTGCTTATAGCAAAATGATTGTATATTTCATATATCTGCTTAAAAAAAAAAAAAAAAAAAAAAAAATTGTCCCCTATTTTTTATATATTGTTATAAATATCTCTATCATGTTCTATTATTTGTCAATCATCCGATTTCCCATCAGATTTGATTGATAGAAACCTATAATATAATAATTAGTAGAGAGCTCATCAATACACACCTTCTCTCTCCAACCTCCAGACACTTGTGAGCCCAGCTCTGTTGTCAGCTCACTTATATACCTTCCTGTGTCAGGTGACAGTTGGAAAGCCCCGCCCCCTTAACGGTCCATGTCCCTCAACTGGCCCCGCCCTCTGGGGGAGGGGCTATAGATTTGTCCCCGCCCCCTCTCACCACTTGCTGACCAGGCTTTCCCTGACACTTTTCTTTACATGTATTAATCAATATTTTTTTGCTATAAAATGACTTCCATCCCCCACACATTATACATTGTATTTTAGCAGAGATCCTAGGGAATAAAATGGCGATCGGTGCAATTTTTTATGGCACGCGGTATTTGTGCAGCGGTTTTGCAAATGCAATTTTTTTGGAAAAAATTTACTTTAATGAATTTAAAAATACAAAACACAAAAATGACCGTACTTTTGTTTGTATAATGTGAAAGATGAGGTTACCCCGAGTAAATAGATCCCTAAAATGTCACGCTTTAAAATTGCGCACGTTCGTGGAATGGCGACAAACTGCAGTATTTAATAATCTCCATAGGTGGCGCTTTACAGATTCTTCCAGGTTACCAGTTTAGAGTTACAGAGGAGATCCAGCGCTGGAATTGTTTCCATCTCTAAGGATCGCAGCGATACCTCACATGTGTGGTTTGAACGCCGTTTACATATGTGGGCGGGGCTTATGTATGCGTTCCCTCACGGGGGGGGTGGGGAATGTTGCATTCTTTTATTTTCTAATTTATTTTACTTTTAATTCTTACACAGCAGGTAATGGCTGGCTTTGCGGACAGCCGGGGATAACTGCGGGCGCCAGCGATCGGTCATTATAGTGAATGGGGTCGGCGGCTGCAGATTTTTCGGTGAGTGAGACCAGAACCCCCGCGCTGTAAATAAATATTCCAACCTTATAAAGCAGTATAGATACAATGTGTGCAATGACTAGAAAGACTTTTCCCACTAACTCCTCCCACCACCCCAGCACTCTCCAACTCCTCCCACAACCCCAGCGCTCCCCAACTCCTCCCACAACCCCAGCGCTCCCCAACTCCTCCCACAACCCCAGCGCTCCCCAACTCCTCCCACAACCCCAGCGCTGGAAATAAAAAACCTCCTTCCTTTACATAGAAATAATAATAAAAGATTTCCCATCATGGGGGTGATCATTATTGGCAGCACTGGGGTTCTGGGATCAGTTACTGGGAAAAGCCATCTTGTAATGGTGTGTGGTGGGTGTGGCTGGAGACTAATTATTTCCCATCAGATTGCAGTGATTGAAGAATATTCCCACATATACCTACCTGTCCTACCAATCACTGCACTGACTACACTATGACATCATCACTTCTTTACTCCACATCTCAGGAAGGGACCAATCATAACACACCATTTATTTTACATCCATATATGGGCATGCTATAGATTCAAACACGCAACTCTCTGTCTATAGCATTGGAAAAATAAATCATGTGACCAAATGGAGGACCTGATGGAGAACTAGTATCTGTTTACCCCATTAGGCTCCGCCCACTCCTTCAAATGTGCGTTTTTGATGCGTTTTACCGCGTTCCGGTACCGGTCAATGCAGGAAATATGCCGCAGGTTTGGCTTTTCTCTCTGGAACTGACTGCACCGGTGTGATCTCCACCACTGAAATCCATAGAACCTTCTATCCATCCCTCCAACCCCCATACATGATTGTACAATCTCCTACAGCAGTGGTTCTCAAATCCGGTCCTCGGGACCCACCAACAGGCCAGGTTTGCAAGATAACTAAATTACATCACAGGTGATCTCATTTGCTTCTCAGTGATTGCAGTATTCTAGTCTGCATCCCCCAAGGTAATACTTAAAATCTGGCCTGTTAGTGGGTCCCGAGGACCGGATTTGAGAACCACTGTGACCTACAGATCTGACATCAACTGTACTAGAAGAATCACACAGATTTCATACAGATCACTCACATTCATTCTGATTGTATGGAGATTGTAGGGATCGGATTGTACAGAGATTGTAGGGATCAGATTGTACAGAGATTGTAGGGATCAGATTGTACAGAGATTGTAGGGATCAGATTGTACAGAGATTGTAGGGATCAGATTGTACAGAGATTGTAGGGATCGGATTGTACAGAGATTGTAGGGATCGGATTGTACGGAGATTGTAGGGATCGGATTGTACGGAGATTGTAGGGATCGGATTGTACGGAGATTGTATGGATCGGATTGTACGGAGATTTATAGGGATTGGATTGTACGGAGACTTATAGGGATACACACACACACACATACATACATACCGCAGAAATCCCTCTCAGATTTTTCTATACATGGCCGGCGGGATGGCCTGATTGCTCAGAACTTTTAACCTGCCGTGTTGCACCTCACCAACATTTTTATATACATATACACACAAACTTTTTTTTTTTTTTGCGTTTTAGCAGATATTTTGCAATAGAGCGGCATTAGAGTAGCCAATCCAATGTGTGGTAATGTCTGCTTATAGCAAAATGATTGTATATTTCACATATCTGCTAAAAAAAAAATCTGTCCCCTATTTTTTTTATATATTGTTATAAATATCTCTATCATGTTCTATTATTTGTCAATCATCCGATTTCCCATCAGATTTGATTGATAGAAACCTATAATATAATAATTAGTAGAGAGCTCATCAATACACACCTTCTCTCTCCAACCTCCAGACACTTCTGAGTCCAGCTCTGCTGTCAGCTCACTTATATACCTTCCTGTGTCATGTGACAGTTGGATAGCCCCGCCCCTTATTTTTCCCGCCACTTACCTGTCCCCGCCCACTGGGGGAGGGGCATATAAATCTTTCCCCGCCCCCTCTAACCAGGCTTTTCCAGACGCTTTTCTTTACATGTTATAATCAGTATTTTTTTGCTATACAATGACTTCCATCCCCCACACATTATACATTGTTCTTTAGCAGAGATCCTAGGGAATAAAATGGCGATCGGTGCAATTTTTTATCTCACGCGGTATTTGCGCAGCGGTTTTGCAAATGCAATTATTTTGGAAAAAAGTCCACTTTAATAAAAATAATCACAATAGCTCTCCTAATTTTTTTGTATAATGTGAAAGATGATGTTACCCCGAGTAAATAGATCCCTGAAATGTCACACTTTAAAATGGCGCACGATCGTGGAATGGCGACAAACTGCAGTATTTAATAATCTCCATAGGTGGCGCTTTAGAAATTCTTCCAGGTTACCAGTTTAGAGTTACAGAGGAGATCCAGCGCTGGAATTATTTCTATCTCTAAGGATCGCGGCGATACCTCACATGTGTGGTTTGAACGCCGTTTACATATGTGGGTGGGGCTTATGTATGCGTTCCCTCACGGGGGGATGGGGAATGTTGCATTGTTTTATTTTCCAATTTATTTTACTTTTTATTCTTACACAGCAGGTAATGGCGGCTTTGCGGACAGCCGGGAATAACTGCGGGCGCCAGCGATCGGTCATTATAGTGAATGGGGTCGGCGGCTGCAGATTTTTCGGTGAGTGAGACCAGAACCCCCGCACTGTAAATAAATATTCTAACCTTATAAAGCAGTATAGATACAATGTGTGCAATGACTAGAAAGACTTTTCCCACTAACTCCTCCCACATCCCCAGCACTCCCCAACTCCTCCCACAACCCCAGCACTACCCAACTCCTCCCACAACTCCAGCGCTCCCCAACTCCTCCCACATCCCCAGCGCTCCCCAACTCCTCCCACATCCCCAGCACTCCCCAACTCCTCCCACAACCCCAGCGCTGGAAAAAAAAAAAACCTCCTTCCTATACATAGAAATAATAATAATAATAAAAGATTTCCCATCATGGGGGTGATAATTATTGGCAGCACTGGGGTTCTGGGATCAGTTACTGGGAAAAGCCATCCTGTAATGGTGTGTGTGGTGGGTGTGGCTGGAGATGAATTATTTCCCATCAGATTGCAGTGATTGAAGAACCTACCTGTCCTACCAATCACTGCACTGACTACACTATGACATCATCACTTCTTTACTCCACATCTCAGGAAGGGACCAATCAAAATACACTATTTTTATTATTTACATCCATATATGTAAATAAATATCCATAAATAATAATAATAATAATAAAAATAATAATAATAATATATGGGCGTGCTATATTTAGATTCAAACACGCAACTCTCTGTCTATAGCATTGGAAAAATAAATCATGTGACCAAATGGAGAGGACCTGATGGAAAACTAGTATCTGTTTACCCCATTAGGCTCCGCCCACTCTTTCCAATGTGCATTTTGGTGCGTTTTACCGGGTTCCGGTACCGGTCAGTGCAGGAAATATGTCGCAGGTTTGGCTTTTCTCTCTGGAACTGATTGCACCGGTGTGATCTCCACCACTGAAATCCATAGAACCTTCTATCCATCCCTCCAACCCCCATACATGATTGTACAATCTCCTACAGATCTGACATCAACTGTACTAGAAGAATCACACAGATTTCATACAGATCACTCACATTCATTCTGATTGTATGGAGATTGTAGGGATCAGATTGTACGGAGATTGTAGAGATCGGATTGTACGGAGACTGTAGAGATCGGATTGTACAGAGATTGTAGGGATCGGATTGTACGGAGATTGTAGAGATCGGATTGTACGGAGATTGTAGAGATCGAATTGTACGGAAATTGTAGAGATCGGATTGTACGGAGATTGTAGAGATCGGATTGTACAGAGATTGTAGAGATCGGATTGTACGGAGATTGTAGAGATCGGATTGTACGGAGATTGTAGAGATCGGATTGTACGGAGATTGTAGAGATCGGATTGTACGGAGACTGTAGAGATCGGATTGTAAGGAGACTGTAGAGATCGGATTGTACGGAGATTGTAGAGATCGGATTGTACGGAGATTGTAGAGATCGGATTGTACGGAGATTGTAGAGATCGGATTGTACAGAGATTATAGAGATCGGATTGTACGGAGATTGTAGGGATCGGATTGTACGGAGATTGTAGGGATCGGATTGTACGGAGATTGTAGGGATCGGATTGTACGGAGTGTAGGGATCGGATTGTACGGAGAGTGTAGGGATCGGATTGTACGGAGATTGTAGGTATCGGATTGTACGGAGAGTGTAGGGATCAGATTGTACGGAGATTGTAGGGATCGGGTTGTACGGAGATTGTAGGGATCAGATTGTACAGAGATTATAGGGATCAGATTGTACAGAGATTGTAGGGATCGGATTGTAGGGATCGGATTTTACAGAGATTGTAGGAATCGGATTGTACAGAGATTGTAGGAATCGGATTGTACAGAGATTGTAGGGATCGGATTGTACGGAGACTGTAGGGATCGGATTGTACGGAGACTGTAGGGATCGGATTGTACAGAGATTGTAGGGATACACACACACAGACACACTATATATATATATATATATATATATATATAGCGCAGAAATCCCTCTCAGATTTTTCTATATATGGCGGGCGGGATGGCCCGATTGCTCAGAACTTTTAACCTGGCGTGTTGCACCTCACCAACATTTTTGCAATAAAGAAAAAATAAATAAATATACACACACACTATTTTTTTTTGCGTTTTAGCAGATATTTTGCAATAGAGCGCCATTAGAGTAGCCAATCCAATGTGTGGTAATGTCTGCTTATAGCAAAATGATTGTCAATTTCATTTATATGCTAAAAAAAAAAAAAATGATCCCATTTTTTTTTTTTATATATTGTTATAAATATCTCTATCATGTTCTATTATTTGTCAATCATCCGATTTCCCATCAGATTTGATTGATAGAAACCTATAATATAATAATTAGTAGAGAGCTCATCAATACACACCTTCTCTCTCCAACCTCCAGACACTTCTGAGCCCAGCTCTGATGTCAGCTCACGTATATACCTTCCTGTGTCATGTGACAGTTGGATAGCCCCGCCCCTTTTCCCGCCGCTTACCTGTCCCCGCCCACTGGGGGAGGGGCATATAAATCTTTCCCCGCCCCCTCTAACCACTTGCTGACCAGGCTGCTCCTGACTCTTTTCTTTACATGTATTAATCAGTATTTTTTTGCTATAAAATGACTTCCATCCCCCACACATTATACATTGTTTTTTAGCAGAGATCCTAGGGAATAAAATGGCGATCGGTGCAATTTTTTATGTCATGCGGTATTTGCGCAGTGGTTTTGTAAATGCAATTATTTTGGAAAAAAGTCCACTTTAATTAAAAAAATAATCACAATAGCTCTCCTAATTTTTTTGTATAATATGAAAGATGGTGATAAGCCGAGTAAATAGATCCCTAAAATGTCACACTTTAAAATTGCGCACGTTTCTGGAATGGCGACAAACTGCAGTATTTAATAATCTCCATAGGTGGCGCTTTACAGATTCTTCCAGGTTACCAGTTTAGAGTTACAGAGGAGATCCAGCGCTGGAATTATTTCTATCTCTAAGGATCGGGGCGATACCTCACATGTGTGGTTTGAACGCCATTTACATATGTGGGTGGGGCTTACGTATGCGTTCCCTTACAGGGGGGGATGGGCAATGTTACATTGTTTTATTTTTTAATTTATTTTACTTTTTATTCTTACACGGCAGGTAATGGCTGGCTTTGCGGACAGCCGGGGATAACTGCGGGCGCCAGCGATCGGTCATTATAGTGAATGGGGTCGGCGACTGCAGATTTTTCGGTGAGTGAGACCAGAACCCCCGCGCTGTAAATAAATATTCCAACCTTATAAAGCAGTATGGATACAATGTGTGCAATGACTAGAAAGACTTTTCCCACTAACTCCTCCCACATCCCCAGCACTCCATAACTCCTCCCACATCCCCAGCACTCCATAACTCCTCCCACCACCCCAGCACTCCCCAACTCCTCCCACCACCCCAGCACTCCCCAACTCCTAACACAACCCCAGCACTCCCCAACTCCTCCCACAACCCCAGCACTCCCCAACTCCTCCCACAACCCCATCACTCCCCAACTCCTCCCACAACCCCAGCATTTCCCAACTCCTCCCACAACCCCAGCACTCCCCAACTCCTCCCACAACCCCAGCACTCCCCAACTCCTCCCACAACCCCAGCACTCCCCAACTCCTCCCACATCCCCAGCACTCCACAACTCCTCCCACAACCCCAGCACTCCCCAATTCCTTCCACCACCCCAGCACTCCCCAACTCCTCCCACAACCCCAGCACTCCCCAACTCCTCCCACAACCCCAGCACTCCCCAACTCCTCCCACCGCTTTTTCTGTGAGGGTGGGGGGCGAGCAGCAGCCATTCTCAGGGACTGAGCAAACCACACTGACCTCCCTCCCCTCCCCCATACACAGAACATTGTACAGATTCATGGCTGGGTCCTTAGCCTTTGCCCATCTCTATCATGTCCACAATCTCTGAACCCATCTCCTGTATCATGTCACTCTCAGGCAGCAGTAAGTTTCATCCTTAGTGTCAGTGTGAAGTATTCCTCCTCCTCAGTGTGCCAGGACCACTCCCCAGACAGATTCGGGCCTGCAAGGACCCCCTGTGTTCTGAGTACAGTACAGATGTCCTCCTAGTGGGTGTCCCCTGTGTCATCTTTCATGCACTGGGGGAAGAGAAATATAAAAAATCGCATCCAGACCGTCTCTCTGCGTTATTCCCAGCTCCTCTTTTGGGAATGTTTCTTTGGATGCAATTTTTTTTTTATATTTCCCTCCCCAGTGCATGAAAGATGACACAGGGGAGACCCACTAGGAGGACATCTGTACTGTACTCAAAACACAGGGGGTCCTTGCAGGTCCGAATCTGTCTGGGGAGTGGCCCTGGCACACTGAGGAGGAGGAATACTTCACACTGACACTAAGGCCCCTTTCACACTGTCCGTCCATCCGTTTATCTCAGCAGGGGATCGATCCACCGATCCCCCGTTGAGCAGGAAGATGACAGCTGTATCTCTGCGCTGTGTGCAGAGACACAGCTGTCAGGTCCCCATGTATCTCTATGGGGGAATCGGATGGGAACGGACCGTCAGTCCGTTCTCAACCAATCCGCTGAACGGATGGAAAATAGGGTTTCCATCTGTCCAGATTTGACGGATCGGATCAGATGTCAGCGGACATGTCTCCACTGACATCTGATGCCCCATAGAGATGCATGGGGGGACCATTCAGGTCCGCCAAAAAAAAAAAACGGACAGGCAGATCTCAACGGTCCGCCTGTGTGAAAGGGGCCTAAGGGCTCTTTCACACGGTCCGCCTCCGTAGGCGGATCCGTGCTGCTCAGCGGGGATCGATCTGTGATCCCCGCTGAGCCGGCGGATGACAGCTCCCGTCTCCACTTGCAGTGCGGAGAGGGAGTTGTCACAGCTCCCGCTGCTCTCTATGGGGGAATCGGATGAGAGCGGACCGCCTGTCCACTCTCATCCGATCCCTGAACGGATGGAAAAATAGGGTTTCCATCCGTCCAGATTTCACGGACAGGATCGGATGCGGATGGCAGCGGGTGTCAGCGGAGGTGTCTCCACTGTCATCCGCTGCCCCATAGAGCTGCATGGAGGATCCGATCAGATCCGCCTAAAAAACTGACAGACGGATCTGATCGGACCGCCCGTGTGAAAGAGGCCTAAGGATGAATAAACTGATTGCTGAGAGTGAGACAAGCACTGCATCTGATAAATAAAACATTGAAGTTACCGACTATTTAACAGCACAAATCAAAAAGAAGCTTCCTAGATCTTTCTGGGGCACCTTAGATCTGTCTGGGCACCTTAGATCTCTGTCGGGGCACCTTAGATCTGTCTGGGCACCTTAGATCTGTCTGGGCACCTTAGATCTCTGTCGGGGCACCTTAGATCTGTCTGGGCACCTTAGATC
The DNA here is from genome assembly GCF_965119305.1 of Pelophylax lessonae. Lineage (NCBI taxonomy): Eukaryota > Metazoa > Chordata > Amphibia > Anura > Ranidae > Pelophylax > Pelophylax lessonae. The sequence goes on along the minus strand of NC_138769.1, from coordinate 718,483,872 downwards.
TGTCTGGGCACCTTAGATCTTTCGGGGCACCTTAGATCTGTCTGGGCACCTTAGATCTTTCTGGACACCTTAGATCTGTCTGGGCACCTTAGATCTCTGTCTGGGCACCTTAGATCTGTCTGGACACCTTAGATCTGTCTGGGCACCTTAGATCTCTGTCTGGGCACCTTAGATCTTTCTGGGGCACCTTAGATCTGTCGGGGCACCTTAGATCTTTCGGGGCACCTTAGATCTGTCTGGGCCCCTTAGATCTGTCTGGGGCACCTTAGATCTGTCTGGGCACCTTAGATCTGTCGGGGCACCTTAGATCTTTCGGGGCACCTTAGATCTTTCTGGGGCACCTTAGATCTGTCTGGGGCAACTTAGATCTGTCTGGGGCACCTTAGATCTCTGTCGGGGCACCTTAGATCTGTCTGGGGCACCTTAGATCTGTCTGGGGCACCTTAGATCTCTGTCGGGGCACCTTAGATCTTTCTGGGGCACCTTAGATCTGTCGGGGCACCTTAAGTTTAGTTGCACTATTTTCCACATTGGCACTTTTTTTATGAGTAAATGTAATTGCACTTTTTTGAATAATAGAAATATTATGTATGAATATTGCATATATGTTTTGAATAGAGTACTGTATATGAATTTGCACGAAGGAAATGCACTTTGGTCTTTTATATGTAAGGACCCTTTCACACAGGCGGACCGCTCAGATCCACCTGTCGTTTTTTTGGCGGATCTGAGCGGTCACCCCATGCATCTCTATGTCCGCTGACATCCAATCCGATCCATTAAATCTGGATGGATGGAAACCCTATTTTCCATCCGTCCAGGGGATCGGATGAGAACAGACGGTCCGTTCCCATCCGATTTCCCCCATAGAGATGCATAGGGACCGGACAGCTGTGTTTTATTATTTTCATATGATATTGTAAATTAAAGGTCATTTTAATTCTTAGTTATTAATGTCGCTATTGCCATTACATTTAGTGTTATATGGGAGCTATGATTTACAAGTTACATTAGTAAAAAAAAAAAAAAACATTATTGAAAGGGGTTGGGGTGACACCGTGAGTTACCGCACCGGGTGACACCAACCCTAGTGATGCCACTGCACACACACATATACATATACTGTATATATACACACACACACATATATATATATATATAGTGCAGAAATCCCTCTCTTAGATTTTTCTATATATGGCCGGCGGGATGGCCTGATTGGTCAGAACTTTTAACCTGGCGTGTTGCACCTCACCAACATTTTTGCAATAAAGAAAAAAAAAAATTATATATATATATATACATACATATATACATACATATATACATATATATATATATATATATATATATATATATACATGTATACATACATACTTGCATACATATATACATACATACTTACATACATATATACATACATACTTACATACATATGAAAAATAAAAAACTCAACTGGTCCCAGTTACCAGTAGGATTGTGTGAGGGTGGGATTTTACTGGGTAGGTTGTATAGTAAGGTAAGCAATTGTAATAAAATTAAAAATTGTTTATTACAAAATTACATAAAAACAGACATGCATCAATACAGCCACTACAAAATGAGTAACATACAACAGATGCATAGATGAGTAATTGTGTAGCTTAGTCCACTCATTCAACGCATTTCGCAGGTAAATATACTGGACGTTGCTTCATCAGGAATGAGTAAGGATTTTATTCATCTATTATGCTTGTAGATGAGAGAAAGCACAAAATCAGTTATGATAGTCACAAGGCTATATCACAAAGAAATTCATGGATTCAAGGTTAACAGCTTACCATACATTGTAGATACGTTTTAATACATATTCAAGTTTGGAATGGACTCCAAGTTATGGAATAACTCCCGTGGGTTGACACGCCCGAAATCCGACCACAACCACCCAACAGGTCCTATTGTTCCAGTCGGGGGTGGGCCATAATGGTACAGCCTGGACCAGCCAATTGTAATGGTTCAGTTCCGTGGCGGGAAAGGGACCTCACCTTAGGTCAACCATTGATCTAATATAAAGTAATTGAATAGCAAAAAAAGGGGGAAAGAAGAGGAAATCAGCCGCTTAATCCCATTTGCCAAAACACAATGGCTATAGCCCCAGATATTTATATATGTGGATATCGTTTTGCAATCACCCATGAGTCCGGTCATATGGTCTCTAATGGTCAAAATGTTGACTATTATGCCAAGTTAAGAGTAAATGTTAGGGCCAAACATTTCCTAAAGATAGTGCACTTAAAGCGGAGTTCCACCCAAAAGTGGAACTTCCGCTTTAGGGAGTCCTGACCCCCCGACATGCCACATTTGGCATGTCATTTTTTGGGGGGGGGGGAGCGGGTACCTAGTTTTGACAGGTACCCGCTCCCACTTCCGCTCGGAGCGCCGCGGCGCCCTGAGCGGAAGTTCTCCTCTCCCCCTCCCTCCCTGCAATCTTCTGGGACACGTCAGAGGTCCCAGAAGATTGCCGGCCAATCACGGCGCGCAGCGCGACTCGCGCATGCGCAGTGGGTACCCGGCTGTGAAGCCGCAAACTGTAACAGCCGGGTGCCCACAGCAGTGATGCCGAGGGAGAGGATCGAGGCTTCCGGCGGCCGCATCACTGGACCGTTGGACAGGTGAGTAAATGGCTGGAACTCCGCTTTAAAGAGTGTGCAGTAACAGCTTATGTGCCCAAATGGCCAATCAATCAAGCTAACCATACCTTAACAGAAGATGAACAAAGAGGGGTTAAAAATTTGTAGGATTGCTAGCCCCCCAATCTCAATGGGGCTCTTGCAAACATATATATAGGTTCCAGTTTTATCCTCCATCCCACCTAATCTTGGCAGGGCATAAAGGCATGTCAAATAAAGGACTCATTTTTAGTGACAAACATGAATCTGGGGTTTTTTAGATAAAAGGCCATATTCACCTCCGGGTTTGGGACGTTTGTCCCACCATTAACCATGCGGTTGCATAAGAGTCTGACTTCCCCCCCCCGGGTCGTCCCATTGTCAGTGGCATCGACTCTGTGACGTCCCGGGTGGGGAAGTACATTGACTCTTATTTGCAGCCATTGGTGCAAACTACACCTTCATATATTAAAGATACGAGACACGTCATTAGCCTCCTAATGAGTTTGACTCCCAGTGACCATCTTTGGATGGTCACTGCCGATGTCTCCTCTCTTTATACAATTATTCCACATAATGTGGGGTTAAATGCAGTCAACATGTACCTTAATAGGGATTCTGACTTACCAACAATTCAGATATCCTTTATTATGGAGCTACTGGAGTTCGCCACTCACCATAATTACTTTTGGTACAATGGGCAATTTTACCAACAGGTCACTGGGGTGGCCATGGGCGCTAAATATGCCCCGTCACTTGCCAACTTATTTATGGCCCAGTGGGAGGAGCACGTCATCTATTCCCATCGCAGGCCGCAGATACTGCTTTGGGCTAGGTATATAGATGATGTGCTCCTCCTCTGGGATGGCCACCACAGTGACTTAATATCTTTTTTGGAACACTTAAACTCTAATGATCGGGGTATTCAGTTAAATTATGAATGTAGCCAGTCTTCTGTCAATTTCCTTGACCTCACCATCAACATCAAGGATGGTCAATTCTCGACATGTACATATTTTAAAACAACCGACAGGAATTCATATATTCCTGTCGATAGTTGTCATTACGCACCATGGCTGAGGGCTATACCCAAAGGCCAATACCTACGTATTAGGCGTAATTGTAGTGAATTTCAAGAGTTCCAATCTCAGGCTCTTGTTCTCACTAAAAGGTTCCTGGACAAGGGATATAGTAAAACGTTTCTTGATGCAACCCTTTTGGAGGTTAGCAGATTGAATAGAACGCAACTATTGAACAATGTGTCCAGAGTAGATAACAAAGACCCCTCATTTGATTTACCTTTTGTTACCCCTTTCTCAACCCAACATATGAGTGTTAAAAATATAGTTGGTCGTCATTGGCATATTCTTGGCAATGACCCAATTTTGGGCACTACCCTGCCTGACAAACCACGTGTGGTATTCAAAGGGGCTCCCACTTTGAGGGACAAAGTGGCACCTAATATTTTAGAACCACCTGCTCCCAAACCCACCTTTTTAAGTCAGCTAACTGGATTCTACAAATGCAACAGATGCCGAGTCTGTTCTTTCAGTTCCAACAAATGTAGAACAGTTAAAGAATTCAAATCTACCAGTACAGGCAGAGTTCATGCCATTAAGCCATTTATCTCCTGCATGAGCACTGGCATTGTTTACCTACTCCAGTGCCCATGCGGGCTTCAATACATAGGACGTACCAAAAGACCGCTACAAGTAAGACTGAATGAACATATATCAAATATACTCAAAGGTTTTCCTAAGCATTCAGTGTCCAAACATTATGCCCTTGTCCACAATAAAAATCCCAGAAACACCTTATTTCTTGGGATAGATAAATTTGTACCCCATTGGAGAGGTGAACCTCTAGTTAGAGGAATCTCAAAGCTAGAGATGACCTGGATTCACCGGGTCAAAACTTATGTACCTTTTGGACTCAATGTCGATATTGAGGTAAACGCGTTTATAAATAATGCTTAGTCAATCCAATTACATTAGGGTTCTCTTTTTTCTTTTCTTTAATTAATTAGTTTTTCCCCTTCTTATTTTTAATATATTTTTTTATTGTTACAGTCAGAGAACAGTATCAAATTTATTTAATTAGCATGTAAGTGTTAATATCTGAGGTATCTTAATTGCCCTACCCAGTTCTGGTTTAT